>NW_010404055.1:863-1808 GCF_000710305.1 Buceros rhinoceros silvestris | reverse complement strand
GGGGCTGGAGACCATGGGGAAGGGGCTGGAGGAGATGGATGAGGGTCTGGAGAACATTTAGGAGCAGCTGAGGGCTTGGAGAACACAGAGATGGGGCTGAAGAACATGGGGAAGGGTCTGGAGAAGGTGGGGAAGGGTCTGGAGACTGTGGAGATGAAGCTGGAGAACATGAAGGAGAGTCTGGAGAACATCTGAGGAGCAACTTGGGGTCTGGAGAAGGGGGAGATGGGGTTGGAGAAGGTCTGAGAAGCAACAGGGTGGCAGGAGAATGTGATGATGGGGCTGGAGACCATGGGGAAGGGTCTGGAGAACATCTGAGAAGAAGCTGAAGGTCTGGAGAGTGTGGAAAAGGGTCTGGAGAAGGTCTGAGAAGCAACAGGGTGGCAGGAGAATGTGATGATGGGGCTGGAGACCATGGGGAAGGGTCTGGAGAACATCTGAGAAGAAGCTGAAGGTCTGGAGAGTGTGGAAAAGGGTCTGGAGAAGGTCTGAGAAGCAACAGGGTGGCAGGAGAATGTGATGATGGGGCTGGAGACCATGGGGAAGGGTCTGGAGAACATCTGAGAAGAAGCTGAAGGTCTGGAGAGTGTGGAAAAGGGTCTGGAGAAGGTCTGAGGAGCAATTGGGGGGCTGGAGAACATGATGATGGGGCTGGAGACCATAGGGAAGGATCTGGAGAATATTGGAGGAGCAACTTGGGGGCTGGAGAAGGCAGAGGAAGGTCTGGAGAAGATGGGAAAGGGTCTGGAGAACATCTGAGAAGCAATGGAGGGGCTGGAGAAGGTGGAGATGGGGCTGGAGAACGTGGAGGAGGGTCTGGAGAACGTGGAGATGGGGCTGGTGAAGGTGGGGGAGGGGCTGGAGAAGGGGGGGAAGGAACTGGAGAAGGTCTGAGGAGCACCTGAGGGTCTCGAGAACATGGAAATGAGGCTGGAGAAGGTGGGG
>NW_010404055.1:281-630 GCF_000710305.1 Buceros rhinoceros silvestris | reverse complement strand
GGGGCTGGAGGGACGAGAATGTGGAGGAGGGTCTGGAGAACATCTGAGGAGCAGCTGAGGGTCTGGAGAACGTGGAGATGAGGCTGGAGACTGTGTAGAAGGATCTGGAGAAGGTGCGGGAGAGTCTGGGGAACATGGGGAAGGGTCTGGAGAACATCTGAGGAGCACCTGGGGGTCTGGAGAAGGTGGGGGAGGCTCTGGAGAAGGTCTGAGGAGCACCTGGGGGTCTGGAGAGCATGGAGATGGGGCTGGAGACCACGGGGGAGGGTCTGAGGAACAGAGGAGAAGGATCTGGAGAACATCTGAGGAGCATCTGAGGGGCTGGAGAACGTGGAGATGGGGCTGGGGA
>NW_010404055.1:0-215 GCF_000710305.1 Buceros rhinoceros silvestris | reverse complement strand
GGGAAGGTCTGAGAGACAGAGGAGAAGGATCTGGAGAACATCTGAGGAGCATCTGAGGGGCTGGAGAACGTGGAGATGGGGCTGGAGAAGGTGGAGGAGGGTCTGGAGAAGGTGGGGAAGGGTCTGGAGAAGGTCTGAGGAGCGACTGAGGGTGTGGAGAACTTGGAGATGGGGCTGGAGAAGGTGGGGGAGGGTCTGGAGAAGGTCTGAGCAGC
>NW_010404054.1:5126-7730 GCF_000710305.1 Buceros rhinoceros silvestris | reverse complement strand
CTTGTCCCTTTTCTTCTCCATGTGGCTCTTTATGAGAGAGAGCCTCCATCCTTTTTGTAGCAGCTCTTTAAGAACTGGAACATTGTGATGAAGTAACCTCCTGAGCCTTCTCTTTTCCAGAAAAAGACCTATCTCCTTCAGACTTGCCTCATAGAGCAGGTTCTCCACTGGACTTACAGATCTATACGTTCCTTGTTTCTGTCAGTTCTATCAGAGATTAAACCAGAAACTAAGCACACAGAGCATCTAATCGCATGTCTCCTTTAAATAGCGGAATAGCTCTTTTAGGCAAATGGAAAGATTTGGAGACAAGTTCCTCATCTGCAGAACCCTCAGTGAACGTGCACTCAGACTACATTAGTGTTTATCCTCATCATGTGACATACGTCATGAACAGTGTTCCATTCTACTTCCAGTTCACTGCTCCAGTGCTTTGTGGTGCTCCACCCACTTGTATGTCTTGCAAAAAACATACAAGACTGTCATCTTCCTTTTCTGATGACGTCTGCATAATCTCATACAGCTTTACTGGACAGATCGTATAGCACATATAAGCTTGTACTTTTTTCTAGGTGCCTAATCTACAAGACTCATAGTCCTCTAAAAACAATTAAGACACACAAGTTGCATTCTTCTTCATCTCTTCCTATTAAGTTTGTTATGGCATAACAAGATGTTATTTCTCAAATTAATTAATGAACTTGCACTCTAGTATTTTAAATATTAACTACTTTATTTCTCTTGTCCTTTGAGTGTTCTAATTTTTCCCATTTGATATTCTTATCCTACTCTCCATTAATTAGGCTGTCTAAACTTCTGTGACTAGAATCACTGTCAAGTTCCTAAGCCTCTTGTCAACATCAATAATGAAATTATAAGACTAACAAGCTTGATCTCAAAACTGAATCTTAAAAATCTTTTAGTAACCTCATACCAGTAAATCTCTTCGATAGTTCCCATTGTCTTCTGACTACTCCCCTACTCTCTTTACCTACTCTCAGTTCTTTTAATAATTATCACATCCAGCTTAATTAACAATTTCCCACAAGGCAATATATCAAATACAATCAAGATAGACTAGTTCTATCCATTTCCTTTGCCTAAAAATATCACAGAATTTATCAAAAAAGATCTTTTGTTAATCTGAGACAATCTATCTTTGATTAAAAAGATGTGACATTTCATTCCATTTACCTCCATGCTCTTTATTATTCTCTCCTTCACATTTTGTTTTAAAGCCTTTGTTTTAAAGTCTACTGAGAGCAGATCAACATGCATTCTGAAGCCTGGGTCAGTTTGCACCTTTCTAAAATACCTTTGCTACTTTACAGTTATCCAGAAGCAATTCTGCCTTTTTTAGCACATCTTCTATCAGAAATTTCCTGTATCATGTCTTTCAGACCTTTCAGTTGAAGATCTGCCAGTCCATTGCCATCCACCTCTCCTTCTTGTGTGCTAAATTGTTTAGTAACTTTTCCCCACTAGTCACTTGGTCAGTTAATTCCAGTTCCTGATAGCTGCAGCATGAGGAAAGCATTAATTTAGTTTGGGGACTGCATAAGATCATCTCTCACCTTTACTGTGCCCTTTCTGTTTTCAGTCTACTTTATATTTTTGTATCTTCTGTTTTGACTCTAAGGGTATGTTGCAGTTTTAAATTAGAAAGGCTGGAATTCCCAAAAGGTTTGCAACTTCTGTAGCCTCAGGGAGAATATGAACCCACCCAAGAGCTACACAGGCACCTCCCCGTTGGCAGAGTCCAGCACTGGATGCAGGACCAGTGATTTCTATCTTTCTCTCCCACTGAGTGGGACTATCTCTTTTTTCTCTCTTTTTCTCTGAACAAATCAATTTTTTAAAGGTTTGCAACTTCTGTAGCCTCAGGGAGAATATGAACCCACCCAAGAGCTACACAGGCACCTCCCCGTTGGCAGAGTCCAGCACTGGATGCAGGACCAGTGATTTCTATCTTTCTCTCCCACTGAGTGGGACTATCTCTTTTTTCTCTCTTTTTCTCTGAACAAATCAATTTTTTAAGCTATCTTACATTGCCAGAGGACCCTCACCAATATTGCAGCCGGTCCAAGGGTTCCAGTTGGCGTGAGGTGGTGACCATGGAACAACTCCCATATGACTTTGCCTCTGCAATGGTTCAGAAAGGACCAACTTTCCAACGCTAATCAGAACTGGATTCCTGGCATCTTCAGGCTATAAAGGCAAAAGCAAAGTGGGCAAAGAAAGGTAAATGTATTAAACAAGAAGGCCTGTTGTTAAATCCTGGAGTGTCTGAACTACACACTCAAAGGCACAATCACTCCAGAGAGTTTCCATACAGTCTTTTGCAGATGATTGTCTAAGTCAGAAGACAGCGACACATCATAGGTTTCCATCTAGTAAATGTTTAAAAACTACAAGTTGATATACACAAAAAGACAGGACACCAGAAGTCAGAACTGCAGGCTGCCAGAGAACATACTGAACTATCAATCAGTTCCTTAGGAAACAAGGCCAAAGAGCACCATCAGTTCAAAATTCACATTCTTGAAACATTTTGCTGACTCTTCATCCAACAAGAAACTGCAGAATATTTTTAAATCTGAGCTG
>NW_010404054.1:382-5035 GCF_000710305.1 Buceros rhinoceros silvestris | reverse complement strand
TTCCTGCACTTGCAACCGAATACCAAAAAAAAAAACCCCACGAATGTGCCAGAGAATGAAACCACATAGGAGAATTGCACATAGCACGACGAGAAATCTTTATGCTTGTATACAAGATTTATACCAAAAAAAGCATTTGTTACAAATCCTGTTGCATTTAATATGCCATAAAACTAGTTTACTGCTCCATTCACAGTTATAGTTCTAAAGAATCAGTATTATTACCTTGTAAGCAATTAAATATTGAGATCAAAGTCTAACTTGCTCATGTTCATAAGAGAGTACGTACTTGTGTAATCAAAAGAAACAATTTCCGACCCTTCTACCAATTCTCCTTTTTTCTTTGTCTGTTCAGAGTAAGGTTCTATGATTCCAAGACAGTAGAGCTCTCTAACCAAGGAAAGGGCACAGGACTGGGCTGCCAGCTTTTTGTTTCCTCACAGCTGAAAATCCCTGCAGCACATCAAGTTCAGAGCTGTAGTACCTGATGAGTCAAACGGCTTCCACAGAAAATATGACTCTGAAATGGGCTTTCTTAAGTAATTAAGACAAACAAAACCTACCATTTCTCACAAGCTTTTCTTTGTGCTGAGAAAAAAGCAGCAGAACGCAATAAGCACAGCACACAGAAAATAGATTTCTTGTCAGGAAACGAACCTTCACTTTTGGAAGTGGCTCCAACACGTTATAAAAGTCTGCACCCTCGAATATGACCTATCCTTCTGTAGTAATACCCACCTCCTGCTAAGATAAAAAATAAATAGGAACACTTACTTCCGTCCAGCTGCTTCACATAAACATTCATTTCTGCAATAAAGCTCCTGTAAGAGAAAAAAGAGCGGAAAGGTACAGTTATGAATACCTGATACTGCAAAAGTATCCACTCTTCCCAGTTCTTCTAGGCAAAGATGTCTGTGTCCTCAGTCAGAAATTCACAACCCATCAAGTTAAAATACTGCTGCTTTTAATCCCTTTAACCCCAAGTCAGTAGGTAACAGACTTGCCATCAATAGAACCAGAAGATCTGTTAAGAACAGTCCTGCAAATTGCACCATTCAGTGTTGAAATTAGATTTAAATATGAAAGTAAAGGATTTACATAGAACAACTTACCGCCTGCACTTCTTGCTCCTCTCTCCTTGAACAGTCACCTTTTAAATTTGCACCCTGATTCCACTGAGCTCCAGGACTGCCAGTTTCCAGGTGCTGAATTGGACCATTGCCTACCACGTGGAAAAATAAACCCAAAACGACTCTCCCAAAACATGTTCTTAGCAGCGGAGAGGTATTTCCTGGCAATCTCAACAGGACACGACCAGTCCCTCAGATCTCATGTAGTCATTCACACTTCTGCCTCAAAACTACCATGACTTCAAGCTGTCTTCTGTCTGTAGAATTATGCTATTTGGGAGAACCCCCCACACACACTCAGACCTCTATGCACCTCTTACACATATACATAAATTACATTTTTCACAATCTTACCTATTTAAGCCTCTATAATCACATGAGGAGGAAGAGGTCCACCCGAAGTAGAACTGAAACCAGTAACATCTCTAGCTGCTCCATGTCCATCAGGGGTATCACCAGCTGCTGGCTAGGAGAATGAAGGAAAATACCAGCACATTCATACAGAATAAGGTTTTTTAACTATTTAGCTAGAAAACTGTTCAGGCAGTTAAAGAGATCATGCATCATTATGCAATAGTTACCCCCCATGGAAATCCCCAATAGTAACACCCGTTTAAAAACTGAAAGGAATCAATTGCTGAATATCTGGCTTTTTGGGGGTATTCTACAAAAGGATTTTGAACCAACACGTAGCCCTAACGTACTGAAGTTCAGCAATTAGAGAACGAACTGATTTGGCACCCAGGGAGAACTAACAGATACTGGTCCCTATTGTAGATCCAAATACACCTTATGAACACACAAAACCCACCCCCTGTAACAAAACATTAGTAACTTTAGAAAATGACAACATTATGGTTAATCATTACAGTTGGCATTCTTCCCATGTGGAGATGTGTGCGTTTAACTAACGGATGACCTCTGCTTTATTCAAGACACAGAACTTGCCATCCCTGTTTAGGACCCAGCCATGCAGCACATATCACATTGCCACAAAACTAACGGGGACATCAGAAACAATACAGGTCCGGTTAGCACACGGCTTCACCTCAGCTGACAGAGCAGGGACACTGTGCATCTTACATGGCTATATCTTTAATGAGGGACTAGGAAAAGACTCCTCCCTCCCAACATGGAACACGCAGCTTCGTGCTTCATTTACTGTTCTTTAAATCTCTGTAAAGACAGTTACCCTCCTCCTCTGCTTTTATAAGATAGCCACTGTAGTACTTGCATCGTTCATAAAACATCAAAAAAGCAGTGACGAGTTAAGGCAGAAAGCCTTTACATTAAAAAAAATGCCAAATTTTTAATGTCTGGTTTGAGACACAATGTCTGTGATTTTTTTTTTAATCAAATATTGTATATCATAACATGCATTTAAAACAATTCTCAGTGTCAGGTGTGAGTACTGAGCACTTTTAAAGTTGGACTGCACCTTTCAGGGACTCTGAATTCTCCTCAGCCTCATCAGTTACTCAGACCAACATGCAACCAATTTTACCAGACCACCCTACACCACTCATTGGAGGTGCTCCAGCACCACAAGCAGAAGTCCCACAGATCTGGCCTTCTTCACTGCACACGGGTGCCAGACTGAACCCCAGGGATAAAATGCCACTGGATGCACTGCAATTAAAGATTAGCCTTCGAAAATCAGTGTAAGAAGGGACAGTGCCAACACCCAGCAACAAACTCTGACCAAGTTCATGCTCCTCAGCCTTAATCCCAAACTCACAGACAAGGACAGGAGTGAGCTGTGTGTCCTCTACCGTAGCTCTGCGTTGCTACAGCTAACAAGATGTAATGTACTACATCAACATTGAGTCAAGCTTTAGAGGAGCAATTTTACATCCTGCCAGCTCACCTGACAGGCTGCTGCAAAACCTGATCACAGGAGGTGTACTCAAACCTCAGACTAGTCAGATATTTTACACCTGCTTTTCTGCAACCACTGCCCCTCATCTTGAAGTTATTGTCCTTCTTTTACATTTACAGTCAGCAATTCCATTTCAGCTTCACTTATGCATTTCTGACTTCCACTCTTCACTCTGCTGACCATGTAAGCGGCTTTTTATCATAGTTAGTTGTTCTTAGAAAAGAAAGTGAGCAGACCTGCATATAACACTCATACCAATGAATTAATAGAAAATAAGGCCAACTGTTGGCCTTGTTGAACTTCAATAAGGCCAAGTGAACGAAGCTGGTGAAGGGTCAGATGCACAAGCGCAATGAGGAGCAGCTGAGGGACCTAGGGATGCTTAGGTTGGAGAACAGGAGTCTGAGGGGAGACCTTATCCCTCTCTTCAGCTATCAGAAAGGAGGTTGTAGTGAGAATGAGGTAGGTCTCTTCCCACAAGGAACAGGATGAGAGGAAAAGGCCTCAGGTTGTGCTGGGGGAGGTTTAGGTTGTACATTAGGAAAAATTTCTTCCCCAGAAGGGTTGTCAAGCCCTGAAACAGGCTGCCTGGGGAGGTGGTGGAGTCCCCATCCCTGGAGCGAATTAAAAACATGTAAATGTGGCACTGGGGGACATGATTTAGAGCTAACCTGGCAGTGCCAGTTTAACAGTGATGATCTTAAAGTCTTTTCCAACCTAAATGTTTCTGTGATTCTACAATTCCAGCTAGCCCCAACCAGAGTTTTGTACACCATTAATGACAGATTCTATTTGTCCTTCAGTGCCAAATCACAGCAGCAACTGATACCCAATTTCTCATCAAACAACATGCACCATCAGCATCTTGCTTAACAGGTTTCAAACCATGAAATTCCCCTTCAGCAAACTATCAATCTACCAGGACAACAGTATCACTATCCCTAGCGGATTTACAAACATCGTAACAGGCTCTGAAAATTAGCAAAAGAGAATGTTTTAGTGTCACCTATTCTTTCGTCTGTTAAGTTTCTATGGATGCTTATGGGGTATCAACATACAAAAACCAGAACAACATAATTGTCCATACAACCACTTCATCTGAGTAATGCTTGATCTCAGTTATAGCTTTAAAACTGGTTTAATATCACTGTGCTTCTCAGTTTTGTTACTGGTGGGGAAGATGAACGGGGGGGAGGGGAAGGACATAAGGACAAATTAAAGGTGTTTAGTGCAACTCTACGGCATCACTCTCAAACTAACCCGTTCTGCAGGTGGCCTCCCTCACACTTAGCATCAGCTCCTTCTCAGAGCCAACCTGAATTTAGAGCTTTCTGCTGCCACATCCACATCATCCGGACTAGCAGCCATCCCAACGGGAATTTTTTAATACATTTCAATTCAAGTTCACCAGAGCACCAAAGCTCTTCATGAAGGTGACACACAACACCCCTTGCTGACAAACTTAACTTCAAGGGTCTCACGCACACGCACACGGTGTAAACACACGCTTCATCCCTAAGAAAAACTATTCCTTTGCATCTTAAGAGCACCGTACCAAGCTGCTTTAGTCTCACCAACCCACCAAGCGCATTTTACACCACGCACAAGAAACCTGGACACTCTGGTTACAAAACGGCCGAGCCT
>NW_010404054.1:0-249 GCF_000710305.1 Buceros rhinoceros silvestris | reverse complement strand
CCACCCGGGTAACAAACCGCCCGAGCCTCCCGCCACCTGCCCTCTCCAAGCGCTCCCTGCACTCTCGGCCCTCCACCGGGGCCCGCAAGCCCCAGAACCCCGGCGGGGCCCGCACCTCGCAGAGGAAGGTCTGCCAGTTGCGGCCGCCAACCGGCGCGGATCTTGCTGGCCAGCACCGCCCTGCTCCTCCGGCACCGAGCGCACAGGTAACTCACGCCCGCCACGGCTGCGCCCGGAGGCGAACGGCGG
>NW_010404053.1:52202-54625 GCF_000710305.1 Buceros rhinoceros silvestris | reverse complement strand
GTCTATATATAATTTATTTCTATGTATTTCTGGGGTGTATTAAAAATGTTGAGTCTTGAATTCTCAAAATATATTTTATTAATTAGATTTTCAAATATTCTCTTTAGAATGCAAACTGCATTGCCGTTCTGAAATGAATAATTAAATACATATTTTAAGTGATGCCATTAATGAGTATTTACCAAAAAACCCACTAATTTGGAGAAATATATTCACAATTCACTAGAAAGGAAAAAAAAACCCTCTCTGCTGATTGACCCCTTAACAATGTACTTGCCTTTTGTTATTTCTTTAAATAGCAATTTTAGTATGTTTGCTTTAATGATATATCGAAACAATGGTTTTGCCAGTAATGTGTATTACTAGCATTTACATCTTATGTAATTTTTGCATCTTTTGAGGCAGGAAGGTAAGTTTTATTATTTTCATGACTTTACAAATTGGGGAGAATTTTGAATTTTGCACTTGCAAGGTAACCTTCCAGCAGAGAGGTATTTTTTAATCTCTGTATTCCTAGTGCTTCAGACAGCTTCTGCCTCATTAGAATATGTGGTTGTAGTAGAATTAGTTCCAGTGTTAACCCATGGTTGCCAGCACACGCTTGCTAGAGTCCCAACAGAAACTGCATGTTTAGCACCGAGCTGCAGACAGCTGTGTGTGCCTGGGAGGATCAGAGTGGACTGTGCTAAAGATTCCTCTAAGTGCAGAGAATCCCCCACTTTTCATTAGAAACTTTTCCTTTCAGAAAGGAAAAACGGAGTCTGAGGTAGAAGGCTAGGAGGTTTGCTCAGAACCAGGGAGGAAAATGACTGCGGTGATTGATAGGATATAAATGAAGCATTCTTGACTCCCACACTCTGGGCCTTTAGGTCATTGATTTTTATGTAACTTTCTTTATTAAAATCAATGGGGACTTTTTTTTTTAATACTAAGGGCAAAATATAACCTATAGTTTTTATAACTGAGAGGCTTTGGAAAGGAAAGAGTTCACAAGCTGTTGTTCTGCTGGATTCAGCCTGGAAATTAATCAGTTCATTGGCTAAATTATTATTATTTTGTATTGCCACCATTCCCAAAGATGACTCTTTATCTCTGCTGAAGGCTTTGTCAGCCTGAAAGATGAGGAGAAATAGAAGTCCTCTGGAGGAGCAGCAGGCTCTGCTGTAGAACAGCAATGTCTAACACTGTCATAATAATTTTCTGGTGTGCTTTACACTGAATCAAAATACAGGAATAAAATGTCTGCATTTGAATAATTGCTTTTGTCCTGTGTCATACAGCTGATTTATAATATGTGTCACTACATTGAATGTTGGTTCGTACAATAAAATCATGTTCGAAAATTTGCAGACACCACTTTAAGTATTTATTAAAAGCTGAGTTTAGCAAAGTTAAGTTGATGTTAACTGCCGTGACCAATTTCCTGATTCTTACCAGCAACTTCCAGGTACGTTTAGGAACATATTGCATGAGACAGTATGTGACTTTTGAGAAATGTCTACACACAAGCTTTCATAAACCTTTATTCTGTCTTTAGAATTTGGAATGATGGGAGATCATACAATTAAAAGTCAGCGACCTCGATCTGTTCATGAGAAAAGGGTCCCTCAGGAACAAGCTGATGCTGCTAAATTTATGGCACAAACTGGTAATACATCAGTTACATTTTTCTATTTACTGTTGTTAATTTTAGCGAAATCACTGCATGTTTCCATAATCTTTTGCTGCATATTTGTCAGTTTTCTAAGCTGATAATTTTTTTGAGTCATTTTTTTTTTCACCAGTTAAAGTCCATAAATAAAGTAGCTGAGAATTAGGTAGATCGTGAAGAACCATGCACTATCAGTGTGCGTGCTGAATCATTTGGTGTCAGCATGAATTTCTTTAACAGTAAAGGCAGTCTAACATGTACAAGACACAGGACAGCTTACTGTGAAATACTAACTTTTTTTCAAAGAAGTTGTGAAGAACATGCTTCAGAATCTATTTGTAAATAGACTAAGGTCTAATCCCAGCTTTAGGCATTTATAAAATTAATTAATTACTAGGGAGAATTTAATGTGCATACGTGCAATATTTACTGTCTTTGGTCCAGCACAACACTCTGTTCTCTAGTTTCCAGATTCATAATTGCTAATTGGATGTGCAAATTATCTAGCAGTTTTTCCTCTAAAACCTATTTGCTAGTTTTGTTTGAGGAACTTCATCTTTAGATAAAAATACCAAAATGATATTACGAACATAGAGCTGACGTAATTTAAAAAAAAAAAAAAGCCTGTTTACCAACAGTTACCACAGCTGCCTTTGAGGCCAATGATAAAACTTCAGTGATGAGTTGACTTAAGCTCTCATACTGCCCATTTTGACATCAGTAATGATCTATGTATCTGTTGGTAAAAGCTAACTCCTTAACAGTTCCCTAC
>NW_010404053.1:34776-52088 GCF_000710305.1 Buceros rhinoceros silvestris | reverse complement strand
CACACTCCATTCCAGTAAGTTACTGCGTTGAAAATCTTGTGCCCCATAATTATTGTATGGATTTGAAACGAACTTACTCTGTATTTCATAGTTACTAACTTAGAAAATATTCCTGCATCGGTCATACATAATGCTTCCAGTTTATATTCACTTTAGTAAAAGAAATATAATTGCTTCTAGTTATGTTGCATGTTGACTTCTGTAGTAGTAGGGTGCTTTACTTAACAGATTTGCAGAAATCAATATATTAAGTAATTTAAATACATGTATAGTCAGTTGGTGTAGATCTGTTTGGTAAAGAATTTAAAAGTGGAAAAAGTCTGTTTCCCTCCTATTAATCTATAGGACTACTTTTATGGCTAACTCCCAGTCGATACTACTGTAAGCGAATGTAGAGAAAGAAGGGAGGCTAGGACACTCTTGGTCTCCACGCAGCTTTTGTTTGAGCAAGTAGAACTTACTACTTACATAACTAGCTTAGACTTAGAATGTTAATTGCTTACTACATAGAATAACACCTCTGCTTTTATGCTGCTACTTGAATTCATACAATTACTCAAAAAAATAAGTAGATCATCTGTTTTATTTCCTCATATAAGTCCCTAAAACTTCCATATTATCAGGTAAAACTTGTATTTGATAATTTCTAGTCATACATTGCAGTGCATCTATTATGGGTGTTAGAGAACTGCATTATAAATGCTGCTCTTATACCATCACCTTCTGGTAGATTGTGTGTGTGGAGTGGGAGATGAACGTTCAAAATTACATAGGCTTGGTTTTTAAGGCCCTTTTTTGAAAGCATATGAGATATGTCAGCAAAGCATATAAATTTGCATGCCCAACTTTGAGGAAATCTGTATTTTACATACTGGAGGTTAACACATTTTAAGTAGTACTGTGCTCTTTTTGGACATACTAATTTTCATCTCTTCTCCATTTTGATTTTCCTTTGTAATGATCATTGCATATTTTCTTCCCCTCTAATGCATTCATTTTCTTGTGTTGTAATTAATGTGTTATCTTCTTAAACTGATTAATAAGGTTTTTTCTAACATATCTATCTATCTCATGAATTTACCCATGAACTAAGAAGTCTAATAACCTCTAAAGTAAATGGATCCTGAGTTTATGAGGGTTTTTTGTATTTTAATATTTTATTTTGTGTTATAATGAAACCGATGCAGAAGTGTGACAAAATGTTTATATGGTTTAAAAAGGCAGAGAAATAACAATAGAGATTTGTCCCAGAAATACTTATGAACAGCATTTAGTACTGTTAGAACAGTGGAGTTAATCCGCAGAATTTTGCTGGGAATGGAAGAGTTTTAAAATGAGTTTTTAAATGTGGTATTAAAATATACATTTTACTGTTTGTGAGTGATATGAGGCAGCAAAACATTTCATTTTAAAGAAATATTGTGTGAATAATTTATTGTCCTTATTTGTCATTTTATCTGTTTGGACTGATCCTTCCCTTAGGTGTTATGGGATTTAGAGAGTATAATACAGGTAAGTGTTACACATACCAATGAGGCCTTCCATACAGTAAGTTACATTTCCTCTTACATGTCGAGCAGCAGGGAAGAATGAGGGCTTGTTAGCTTGCCACTAGTTAATTTGAGATTCTAGGTTTATTACAATAGATAGAGAAATTACTTGAAATGGAAAACTAGAAGGAAAATAAAAAGGAGCCCTTTTGAAATTTATTTCAGAAAAGGAAAAAAATGGAAAAGAGAGAAAGAAAACAATAGGAGATGTATTTGCCTATTGCTTAGGCAATCTAAGTTTATTCTAGAAAATAAAGTCTATTTGCTTAAATTAAAAATGGTTGACTACAGTGTGATATGTCTTTGAAGATGTTTCCCTCCATTAAAATGTCTTAAAATAAGAAATAACCATACTGCAGCAGTACAAAATACTTTGAAAAACTAAAAGTTAACAAAAAATCATAATGCATTGTGCAAAAGGAAGCAAAGCAGCTGGCGAGATAAATCTGCTCTTTATTTTACCTGATTTCGCTTTTTGCACCATACATCATGTTAGTGTGGAGGATCTTGCTCTGGATGTTTAAGACTTCTGTCTTATGCATGTTCAAGTATATTGCTAGATTCTGCCTTTCATGAAGTGAATATCAGAACTTCTGATAATTGATACTAATTTCAAAATTCATTCAATACAAACACACATCTTAGTATCATGTACTGATATTTTTTCATTATATTCCAAGGGTTAAGAGCAACTTTTTATCACATAAAGATAGCCAAAATTTTAATACTTCGTTTCTGTATTTTATTAGCTATGTCGGGTCGCCATGTCTGTTGGATAAGGGATAATTTGCCCTGAGTATATATGACTGCTTTGCATAATGAGGAACATCTTAAGAAGCATAGCTTTGACTTTTCCTTGTTTGACTTTTCATCTAAACCATTTTAGCAAAGGCAAAGTCAAACTTCAGACTTAGGAAAAAACAAAGAAATATTAGCCTGGAAACCCATAGTAATACAAATATTTTAACCATGTATATGGGGCTTATGGTACATATTCTATAATTGTTAATATCTACCTACATGATAACTATACTTACCATATTATATCATCTAACCTGAATCCGAGCCATGTAAAACCTAATCAGAAAGATAAATTCATATCACAAAAATGATTAAAACAATAATCAGCGATTAATTTCTTTTTTGCCTAGCAAATGTAGAAAATAACTACAAAAATCACTCTAGTAAATTTCTGTATGAAAAATCTCAATATTTTGTTCTTGTCCATAGAAATTTTTGGAATTGTATATAATTTTATGAAAAGCAGGAAGATTTGTGTGCTAATTATAAAGCATTCTACCTTGTTATTGAATAAGAAGCACTTTTAATTTTTTTTAAAAAAAGACATTGTATAGCCTTAGAATTTCTTCTTAGAGGACTAACAGAGACAATCATTTTGCAAAGGTTTCAAGGGAAACAAAAAAAAAAAAAAAGGGCTTACACAGATGCTTGCTACACAATTACACTTTCAGTAAAGAGCGTATCTTAGAATTCTTAGAAGATAACACCAGAGTATTCCTGGTTTGCAGACATTCCCTTAATGGTGACCAATATTTAGAATACTAGAGGTATATTGAGATAACTGAAATGTTAAGCAAGCTATTCAAGACTGAAGGTTGTCTCATGCTGCTGGTTTTTAAGCGAAAAATCCCATTTATTTTAAAAAGGACTTAAGTTTTAAAATCAAGCGTGTAAAAGAGGCTTCAGCATGTCATTTTATACTGATTTTTAATGGAAGAAGGTGAACGTGAGTCCACGGGTTTTTTACTCAAATTGTACAGTGAGGTATATTCATTCTATTTTTGCATTTGCTTTCTGGGAATACTTGAGAGATCCAGTTTTCTGAACATTAATGTCTTTGGGAAAGGAATTCCAGACCAGTGTGTATGGCTGTTCATGGAAACTAAATTTAAGCATTCTTTCCTGCACATCCATGCAAGAAGACTTTATGCATTACTTGCTTTCAAAGAAATAGAAATAATAGAATCTGCTATTTCTCAACAATAAAAAAATGCTATTCAAATGTACAGTATTAATAAATCACATCTGACAATTTTCCACATAGTGGTATGTACTAAATGCAATATTGGGTCTAGTACATCCAAGAGTTTAGCACACCTGCAGGTCAAATGCAAGAAGCAAATCTGTTCAGTAAATGGTCAAACCAAATTTCCCAACCCACCATTTAGGTTAAAATTTGGTAAGCAAAGTGCTTTTCTTTGCCAGGGTACTTCTCTCAAATGCCAAATGACTCTCTTCCACTGAAGAAAATATAAAAAATCAGGGGCTTGGTTTGTTTGGTTTTTTGATCAGAGTTCCCTTACTGGTAGAATTCCCTAAACCTAGCCTTCATTCTAGAGTGTTAAGTGTAAATATCAAAGGTAAATCCTTCAATATTAAATAGGAAGAGTTGTCTATGTTCTTTTAGCATCCTGAGGGCAGTGTTGTTTCTAAAGTGTTGAAGGGCGGTAGTTCTCATAAATTTGTAAATATGCTAAACGATCAAAGTGTTTCCCTCTGACAGGCATTACGTGACTGCAGCATTGTAGGTGTCTTTATTTTCTATTCATTGCACATTTTCAGAGCTGCTTTACTCCATGAATTTTTGAGTATTTATTTTGGTGTGGTACATTTTTCTGTGATTTATAAGAGCAGATGATAAATGAGCTTCAGCAAAAAAAATGTCTCATTAATACTTATGTCTATATTCATGTTTGCTTGTTGTCTTGAATACAGGTGAATCTGGTGTTGAAGAGTGGGCCCAGTGGAGTACGTGTTCAGTTACTTGTGGTCAAGGGTCGCAGGTGCGAACCAGAACTTGTGTATCACCTTACGGGACACACTGCAGCGGCCCTTTAAGAGAATCAAGGGTTTGCAATAACACTGCCCTCTGTCCAGGTAGTGTTAGCAGCCAATAAATAAAACTGTGGATGTTTTTTAACTGTATAATTATAAATATTTGAAACTGTATCTTTTTATTACTTTTTTAACATGAATTTTGTAAGGGCGTTTCAGTTAGAGCAGAGAAGTACAATTCTCCTCAGCTGTGAAGTTTTGTCACATGTGTTGTTATTTTTACTTTCAGAACAGTCAAGACATGGAACAAGAGGGGTTTTATTTCTGATGGTTTCAGATTTTTTTAAAAAATCTGTGTTTTCTGATTTTCACTCAGAAAATAGAAGATATAACATGAGTACCAAATACAAAGTAGGGAAGAAATCCAGATCGCAGAGGCTTGTTAACAGGATGGTTTAAGTCAGCATACGTTGTTTTACACTGCAATTGTATCACCGTTTAGAATACTGTATCCTAGGCAATGGGCCAGACAATGTTCTCTGCACAGTAATGTCTTCATGGACTTTCATCTACATTGTTCTGGCAAGAAAGGGCAACAAGTACCCAGCAAAGGAAGAAAGATCAGACGAAAAGTAACTCTTTTACATCCGGCACAAGGTAATCGGTATCTTGCATCACAGTTTTCCTCAGCGATCTGGGCATAGTTGGAGTTCAGCAGTAGTTATACACTGAAGAGAAGAGACTGGCATGTTCAAGCTAATTGCTGAAAGTGCACATCTCATTTCTTTAGACTCTCCTTTTGGATCTGGTTAATCTAGGATGGGAAGCAAAGGGGAAGGCATGTGCCCTGTGACTACATTAATTTTCCTCTGCTGTGTCCAAAATGAAAAAAAAAAAAACAAACCAAACCAAATTACATGACTCCCTTCAGATACAGAAATGCCTCAGTTCTTTGCAACATTTGATCCCAAGAGGGCGGTGGGCCATCTTCAGATTCTGGTGAAGCTCACTCCATTTTTGAAGTAAACTAAGTTGTCATACACGAAGAATCCCCTGGACTTTATCTGAATAAGTAGTAATATGTAGAATCACATGTATCGTAATCTGTGGAACTCTTATACTGTTGCCATGTGTTAGAAATACCCAATGGGAAGTGCATATGTGATCCCATCAGTCTCTGTACCAGCATTATAAGCATTTAGAGAACCTCTGTAGTAGAAAGCAACTTAAAAGACTGTATGCAGGTAAACCATCACTGTAGTAAGAACTGCTCTCAGCACCTAATGCTTTACTACTGCAGTTTAGGTAAGCAATTCACAATGCATTTTCTAGTATTTCAGGGTAGAGACTTCCAGACAGGGCTGAGTTTAGTCACTTGATGTTTTTTCATACAAAATTGGCAGATACTTCTAATAAGGTTAGGCTAGCTTAGAGTCTGCCAGCGGTGGAATGCATTGCAAAAGCACTCTCAACTTGAAAGTACACAAATAAAAAGTGAAAAAAGAGAACTCTACAAGCATTCCAAACAACCAAAGATAGATTTAAAGATTCCTTTGAACCTTCATGAAGTGTGAACATGAAAACACACAGTCCTGCACTCACAATGAGTTACTATTCTGCCTTCTTTTTTGCTCATTTATTATTACCAAAGAAGAGGAAAGGGTTTAAATCACCTAAATCACCTGATTTTACAAAAATTTATCTTCATTCTCTCCAATAAGGAACAACTACTTTGCATATCAAAACAACAACAACAAAACCCGTGTAATGCAAAAACCAAGGTAATTAATTTGCACTCTGAGTAAACTGAAAAAAGGTAGTTCTTAAAAATCACATTGTCTAACAAACTTCCAAAGCTCACGCAGAAGGACTGCTCCATATTTCTGAGGTCACAAAAGAGCTCTTTCTTTACATGTGAACTCCTGCTTCGGGGTACAGCTTTTGTCTCCAGGCACCGGGTATGAGCAATGGCTGCCAATTCTCACTAGCTAATAGTGGAACTGACAAGATATTTTCATATCACCACATCTGATCTTTCCTAAAAAAACGTCTTCTGGCTCATGGCTGTTTTCAATTCCTTCATTGCCCAGCCTGTATTGATTCTGAGGGTTGCCGTGACCTGGGTTCAGGACCTTGCACTTGGCCTTTTTGAACCTCATGAGGTTCACGTGGTTCCACTTTTCAAGTTTGTCCAGGTCCCTCTGGATGTTACCCCACCCCTCAGGCATGTCAATGACACACTCAGCTTGCTGCCATCTGCAAACTTGCTGAGGGTGCACTTGATCTATCCCACTACGTTAGTGATGAAGATATTAAATAGTACTGGACCAGTAGCACTTGGCCATAATAACTTTTAAATAGCTGTTCCTTTTAAAGCTGAACAAATCAAAAGCATTTAAATCCCAATAAAAATCTCCCAAAATATGCTCGTAGCATGAAGGCCAGCATGTCCTTGTGTCTTTTCCCACTTTACGGTGGTTGGACATTGTGAACGCTGTGTGTTTGCTTCAATATAAATTGGTTCACAGAGCGGCAGGATGGAAACATGCTCTGCAGTAATCCAAACTCATTCTGTTGTGATGTTTTTAACAGATAAATTGGCAATAATCTGAATATTTTTTTGTCCCAACTTTGGACTCTTTCATTTGAAACTCCGTTATAGGAAACAGCAACTTCTTTGTGGGCCAGCTCTCCATCTGGTATAACTTGGCATAGCTCATCTGGCTATAATTCATCAGATGTTATAGGGTATTTGCATTTGGAAAGTAGTATTAAAGAAAAAAAGATAAGTGAAATATCAGGAAAAAATATTCAGAGGTAAGAAATTTTAAATTAAGATGTTATCTTAAAGCTGATCTGGATAATACTGGAGTCTTCTGTAATGCATTTAATGCACTAATTATTCTTGATATTCGTTTGCTGACATTGGTTGTTTTCTTAGTGTTATTCCTTTCCTATCCTTGTCTTTATTAGTTATCTACTAGTTTCAGATATCCAAGTCTATACATACAAGAAGGTACTGTGAAATTTTTGCTTAATGAGCTAAATAGTGTCACAGAAGATGATTTTGGACACAGCTTACTTTAAGCACAAGTACAGACAGAGGCTGCTGTATATTTGAGTCTACCCAAAGTGAAACGTTTTGTCTTGGTTTATGTTCAGATCCCATATCACAAAAGAATTATTCTGTGTTGCTGCTGGCATGCAGTAACTCTTGCCAGAAGAGATACGCAACCTTTTGGTTCAAGACAGTGTCTTCAAAGAGCCCCTCAGCTCATTTTTTTGTCATTTTTAAAGGAAGACAACTAACCTAAAACATTTTGACAGCATCAAAACTCCAAATTAAACAAAGGACTTAAACTCACATATATCCTGGAAAACCTCACTCTGTGTCTACATAGTATCAAGACCATTCTAAGGTATTTTTTACAGAATAATCTTCTAATTTTGGTTTTGCTTTTTTTACTTTTTGAAGTTCTTCTTGTTGGGCCTCAGCATCTTAATATCAGGAGCATCTTCTACCAGGAGGAGATGAAATTATATCGTTGTAATTACTGACTACATTTTGGAATCTGACCTGACTAATTGGTTACTCATTATGGTTTCTCATTATTGGTTCCTCATTAGAGATATATCTGGATTCAGAATATAGCACTTTTCCAATGAGAAAAAAATCTTCAGATCATCTGGCTGGATCAGAGTAGCCGTCTAAGTGTAGTACCTGTTGAAAAAAGATGAAACGTAAGGGATTATATGCAGAGACAGTCATTAATTTACTTGTTTTAGAAGAGTTTGATTTCCTGGTTCTGACCAAAATATCAGAGTTAATCAAGGTTTCTAAAATAACTAGACTAAAATCTGACACCTTAACATTATTTTGGGATGTTCCTGAGGAATGTTGCTGCAGATTGATGTGATATTTAGAATAAGATAGTTTTAATTAAGCTAGGCATATAGGGCATGGAATAATTGTAGTGTGTTTTGACCACTTGTATGCAACCAACTAAAAACCTTCCATCAATTGAGGTGTTACCTAGTAGGTTAAAATTTTCCCTGAAAGCTTGACATTTTCTGTCAGGTACAATTTCTCAGAAGTCAGCTAACAAACTTCTTATCTCAACATAGCATCTGAAGTTACAATTTTCCTTTTAATGAAATGCAGTAGAACTTACCTACATGGAGATTTCCCCTTGATCTTACTGATGATTTTGTGATAATATGACAGGGAGCGGAACGTCCTTCCACACCCTTGCAACCAAAAAAAAAGGGTTTTATTTGTAGGAACTGGGTGGGTGATACATGCCTTCAGGGCAAAAGAAAGGAGGATACGAGAAGTTCTTTCCCAGTGATGAAAAAAAAATGAGGACAAACCAGAAAATCTATTTCTCCGGTAACGTTGTGAACCATTACCAATGATACACAGAGATGTTATGCACTTTCACCCTCCAGACACCCTTCAAACAGACAGGGTTGTGGAAACACAGAGTTACGTGATACCGAGTGTGATGCTTAGTCTGGGTACTAAGCCTCTGGATTTTTCTTAAATATCTGGCATTACTACAGTTCTCATTACTACCTTCCTGTCTTCACAGAGCCTAGTTTAAATCTGTGCAACTGCTTTTCTTTTAAACAGAAGAAAAATAACTGAAGTTTATTTTGCAGTATTTTTCGATTTATAAAGAACTGTTTTACCAGTGCATGTATGGAATTGTCTTACCAGTACATGGTTAACTATAATATATTAGAGAACTGGCTGAAAATTTAATATCAATTGTTTCTGAAAAGAGAATGTATATGGTATATAAGCTCATATGGATATTGTATATTAAGTTTCTCCTTCAGTGGAAAAAAATTAAGGTAGAGAAAGATGCATTTTATATGATTCGTTATATTAATTTTATGGTATACTTGTATAAAAAGATTGCTATGTTTGTAATTTATTGTGTACTCTGAACTTTAAGTTTGTTGGGTGAACTTTTTTTTAAGATAGAGCAATGCATGTATTGCTGTGTATGTTAAATCAATGAATTTGATCATGTAAGGAAAGAGAGCATATCTCTCTTGCTTATGTAGTCTTGGAATTTTGGGGGAAGATAATCTAGCATATGTGCTGCCATGTTTCCACCAGAATTTAAACAAATGAAATAGTTTTAAGATTACAGCCCGAATTTATGATGGTGACACAGTAAGAAATTATTGCATTCATTCTTGTATTTTCAAAAGAAAGCTTAATTTTGGTTGCTTCGAGGTTTTAGTGTTGCCTTGATGCATAAAGTACATGCTTGATTTTCACAAAGACTAGACTTCCGAAAATCAGGACTATTAAATATCTCTCCAGTCAGGCACCAAAAATATTATAACTAACTGTTGAAAAGGGAAGCCATCTTTCTTAAGAGAATGAAAGGAAAGATAATGTGGTAGTGCAATTAGTTTAATGTTAGAGAAAATGTTTCAAAGTTGAAGGTATTTTAGAGAAAGCATACTTTTAAAATTGATATTGACTAAGTTTTGTAAAGGATTTGTTTGTCAATGCAAAGATTACCTATGTATTTATTTCCTTCAAGTTGGCAGAAAAAATGCCATTTAAAATATTGATCTTGTTTATTTTGAAATCCTTCTGTTATTGTGTGTCGGTTTCTGGTTAAAATCTGTTTGGTTTGTTGCAGTACATGGCGTTTGGGAGGAATGGTCGCCTTGGAGTTTGTGTTCATTCACATGTGGTCGAGGCCAAAGAACTAGGACAAGGTCATGTATACCGCCCCAGTATGGGGGAAGATCATGTGATGGACCTGAAACACAACATAAACCTTGCAATATTGCACTCTGCCCTGGTGAGCTCATATCGCCACTCTCTGCTTTATTACAGTGCATTCAATGTGGGTTGTTTGTAGTTTTTTTATTGCCTTTTGCACATGGAAAAAAAAATATGCCAAGTGAGTAGATGGGGTAATGTTCCCAATTCTGGATGTAGTGACTAAGGATATAATCAGGGTGGTAACTCTGGTCGAGACACCACACGAGAGGACAATTAGTTTCTTCAAGATACTCTAGGCTCTATAGGACATGGTATGTTGTGTAGGAAATCTTGATTCAGAACTGGTCTTGGAGAAACAAAAGGCAAACAAGGTTGCACAGTTTGTGTCCGCCATATCTGTTTGAATCGTTTGCTTAAAGGTTCACTGTAATTGTTTATTCATCAAACGACAAACGTATTTGGGAAATTGTAAAATTTCAATTGTTATTAATTTATTTGAAATGTATATTATTTACCTATGTGTAGAGAGAAGGGCTGACACAAGCTAAGATATTATTTGGATCCCAGTTAAGCCCTTACGATAAGGATTTTAAGTGCCACATTTCAGGGAGTTAGTTGCTAAACCACTTTCAAAAAAATACCCATAATCAAGTAAACAATGCATGGGCTTCATGTTAAACGTTACATCCACTGAAACTAACAACAGAAAAAATAATCATTATTTAAAAATTTATTTAAAAATTTTTGTCCATGTGTTATGATTAATTTTGACCAAAATGTTCAATATGGGTACCTATATATATTTATGTATGTATGTCTATATACATATGTATACACATATATATGTATGTATGCATATAATATCTACATATTATATGTGTGTATACATGTAAGTATTACAGGAAGTTCAATAACGATGAAGAAGATTATATACACAATGATAATTTATGGTTATTGAACTCATCGTAAGGTATTAAAGAGGTGTCAGGTACCTGTAATGAGAAATCTCTTTCATGAGTTCTGTCTGACAGTACGTAGGTTGCCCTTGCAGTGGGCTCATTGAATATCCACAGTTCGCAACACTGCTGCAAGTAGATTCTCCATCACCAGAGCTCTTCCCGAAAAGGGGCTGATGGGCATTTCATTAGAAAATGGTTGTCTGACGATTTGAAAACAGAGATGATGGGGCATATGGAATTTAGTGCCTCACAGGATTAAACCTAAATCTCTTAGATCTCTATGAACCTGATCTTCGCTTTTCTTCTCATCAGCAAAGCATACTCCAGGTTTAGGACAAAATTTGTGGAAAATTTTTGAAATAATCCAATATGGGTATGAAGCAGAGTTGACAACAGAAGAAATGCCAAATAAAAATATCAGAGAAGAAGTTAATGTGTTCAGCTCACTTCAGTATTGCAAAGAAACACAAAAGATACTACAACTAATCTGTAAAAATAGGCAGTTATTTGAGAGTTCTGGATTTAGAGCAGTCATTTGTACCGAAATTAGCTTCACTGGAGGAATTTATTTACTGGTTGCATTTAAAAGTAACAGTTTAAATTTTTGCCAACTGTTAAGATTCACTGTAATTGGAATGTTAAATTTTAAAAGGGAATCTTCATGTTTAATTCTTTATTTTTTTTTTTTTACTGATGTTTCTGAAATAGAAAACTCACACCCTATTTGCTCCTAAAGATAAAGAAGGAAGACGTATGAAATATATATGGGAAGCCAAGGAATGAGTTTTCTCAAAAGGCACTGTAATAATTATTTTGATCTTTCCTATCCTAAATAATACTATATACCAATGAATAATACTGAAGAGGGTGCACTGAAATGTAATTTCCATAATGTTTTCCTCTTCACATAAACCTTTTATGATCAATGAATGCAACTAGCTTCCATGTTTGGAAAGGTCTCCAATTTCTGCTGAATAAATTATCAGGGAGCAGCTTCATAGCTTGAGAGGCATCTGCGCTGAGAAGTGGTTCACAACAAGGCATTACTTAGAATATTTAATATAGAACTTTAGGAAAAAGCCTCAAAACCTCTCTCCCTTTAATTCACTGGTTGCTGATACGGATGGTGTATTTGAACCGTTAGAAATATTCTGTGGTTACTGTCAGCCAGCGTTAAAGTAGTTCACCTCTGTATTTCACTGAACAGGGGCGCACCCATATAGACACAGTATGTTCAATCACTGACTTAAAGATTCTGCTTCCTGCTTTAATTCCTAACATTATCAACGTAGGAAGCTGCTGTTCCAACTCTCCTTTAGAAGAATCCTGGAATGAGGGGTTGGCAAGTGCACCAAGTGGAGTTACCCGTTTCTAGTGGAGGTGCTTTTTCAGCGGTAGTAGTTTATAAACCCAGGATTTCAAGGACGAGGATTAATCAAAATGGTATTGCAACCTACATTTCGAGTTTATATTGGGTAACTGCAGGAGGTGCGGTGAGGAACTGACGACTGCTGAAGTTTGTATGGACGCAGAATTCAGAATTAGCACAGCAGTAGCAACGTATTTCATAATTCTTACCCGTTTTCAAAAATACTGTCTGGTCTTATTATCTGTTACAGAGCATATAATTTTTCACTTGCTTGGAAACTTTATATTTTTTATCTTTTGGGGAGGTTTAGAAACAATTTATCTCAAGAAGCTTTCTGATATATGAAGCTGAAAATAATAGTCCTAAACTTTTGCTCATGGGAACATTCGTCCAAACTAAAATGTGTGGGCTAATACAAAATACTAAATTGTTTAAAAATTCAACTTGACAAGTTCAGAAAGAATATTTTGCAATATGCAAACGCAGAAGCAGACCTGAGGAGAAGGCAGGCCGTTTCTGTCCTTCTAATTTTACCTCAAAAGAACCTTGAAGAACTGGTGTCATTTACCTTACAGGGAGGGTGAATGGTAACAGTATATTCAGCGTTGTAAGTTTAGAGAACCGAGACTGTACGTGAGGCGAAGTGGTAGCTCCTGTTTTCTTTTCCTGTTCAACTAAAGAGCCCTAATTTCACAATCAGGACCAATAATCCTGTAAACTGACCCATCTGAGTGATCGCTGCAGCTGCAATAAATCACTTTGAAGAGCTCAGCGTTTACATGGTACAAGATTGGCCCCCACTTTTTCTTAAAAAGACAAGGCCAGTCTTTTTAATAGGGCCTTGCTTTTAATAAGGCCTTTCAAACTGTACAGTATGTGAGCAAAATTGTAATTTATCCCTCGTTATATCAGTTTATTATTAGAGGAGATTAAACATTCTCTGCTTGAAGAAAAAGGAAAACATTTTTACACTGTTTTAAAGTATCTTATAAGGGCAGTTTCTGTATTTGATTGCTGTAAGAAATGGAGCATCTTCAGGCTAGGCCCAGAGCCAGGGCTGCGTTCAGGCCTAGGTTGAAACCCCGTTAACCTAGAAGGAAGCCGTGAGGCTCTGCCCGGCCTAGGTGGTAACTCTGCTGTGTCCATCTCTTTCGTGCCTGCCGTGGCAGTCGACGGTCAGTGGCAGGAGTGGAGCTCGTGGAGCCAGTGCTCGGTGACCTGCTCCAACGGCACACAGCAGCGGAGCCGGCAGTGCACGGCGGCGGCCCACGGCGGCTCCGAGTGCAGAGGGCCCTGGGCGGAGAGCCGGGAGTGCTATAACCCCGAGTGCACGGGTGAGTAACGACTGGCGCGGAGAACTGCAGCTCTGCCTCTCCTGCTCAGGAGAGGCTCAGGGGCTGGTCTTGCTGAGCTGGGAACTGGGGCTGTGCTGGCAGGATCCTGGCCTGCCGCAGGTGTCAGCATGCTGCAGAGGGACACAGCTGCCACCTCCAGAGGAAGGCCTGGGACCTCGGTCTTTTTCATTTGATGAGATAAAAGGCTGAAGAATATGTCCAGAAAGAATGCGTGATGGGCTGCCTATCAGCTTCTTGGTTTTATCACCATTTAAAGGACATTCAACAGTTCTAAAAAGATGTTTGAGGCCTTAAAACCTCAATAAAGTGTTTCACGAACCTAGAAAGTGAACGTCTATGAACTGATTCCCTTTCACACTGAGACTACTTCATGATCCTCTGGAAGTATAAAAGCAGCCTGAAGGTGTGGGTAAAATACATTTATACCTACTTTTAAACATCATTTGCACTGTCAGAGCATGTAAAAATCAAGCTCCTGAAATATCCCATGCAAAAATATTTTTATTTAGTTTTTTAAAGGGTGCCTATGCACATTGGAAATGTGTATCATTACCATACAATAGCATTATACAAGTATGTGAAAAAAATACAAAAGGGACAATGTCTATTTGGTAGTCTAAGTGAAAGTTAATGTGTACCAATTATTTTTATCTTGAAATGCAAAGCATTTAGACAACAATTTCCTATTTAAGAGCCAAGTAGACTTCCCCATCTTCCATGTATGTACATCTTCCACTTCTGTCAGTTCTTTATATCTGGAGGGCTTTCCTCTCTTACCCAAGTAAAGAATATCCTATATATCTGCCTTTATGACTGTCTTTATATCACCACTGTAACTATATTTTTCCAAACAGCAAATGGCCAGTGGAACCAGTGGGGCCACTGGAGTGGCTGTTCCAAATCCTGTGACGGTGGCTGGGAGAGGCGGATAAGGATCTGTCAAGGTGCTGCCGTGACTGGGCACCAGTGTGAAGGAACTGGAGAGGAAGTTAGACGGTGCAGTGAACAAAGATGTCCTGGTGAGATGCAAATACGATCACTGTTATTATCTACGCTACAGCATGGCTTACTTTAATGCTTACCTTCAGGAGAGACAAGATCAATATCCATAGAGAAATAGCCATGAAGAGCCATACCTGGCCTGGTTTTAGACAATTGGCTGCTGTTTTTCTTAGTAGAGTTATGTTTATGTAGCTAGATTCAAACTAGCCAGCCCTATTGGATATATGAGCAATGTATCATGTTTTAAATAAATCAAAATAAATAGTGAAGAAAGTTTCCAGAAAAATTCTTTATTGTCTGGGTATGCTGTATTATTTGGATCTGCAATGACTTACTACAGAAATTCTCTCTGAATGCGCTGTTTCTCAGAATATTGGGTCTAGTTTTCTAAATCATGGAACTCCTTTTATCCAGTGCACAAGAGAATTGTTTGTAATATATTTGGGGTGAATTCCGGTGCGATAAAAATAAGGGAAAAAGGTGAACCTTTCTGTACTGTATAGGATGAATGAATGTATGATCAGCATTTTATAAAAAGGAAAGTAATTTAAAATTAAAAAGGCACATCTTTCCTGTTTTAGTATAATGCTTAAATATATTTCTTTGCAGAACATTTTATTTTGGCTTCCCAACATTTTTGAATCTTTCTCACTGAAAGGTAATAAAAGTGTACTTTTGAATTTCTTCCGAAGCGATGAATAAAGAACAGCTGGTGAATCTGATCATATTTATCAGGAAAGGCACATTGTCCTAAAGTAAAAGAATGCATTGTTGAACAGGTGTAAGATAACAAAATAAGGTATAAGAAGTGCAGTTTGTCTCAGTCATTCACTTGGGAAATTATTTGTTCTGAACTGCAAGTCAGGAAGCAGCAAAAATCAGTCTAGTAATCTCTTGGACTTCTGGACATTTCGATGGCTGTGTTCTGTCATAGTCAGAGAAAGGACTTAAATGGCAGGGATTCTTCAGGTTGGGAAATGGGAAATATATCAGATGTGAATTTTATGTTATCAAGCCCACATTTTCGTATCAGACTGTTTGCAGTACAGTAAAACCATGACTCTCACTGCATTCAAAGAACAATGAAAGGACTATTTGTAGTTACAAAGTTATAATGCTACACTGGAAAAGTTAACTAAGTTTAACTTATTTCTCATATGATCTCTTTAATTTTAACAAAACATTCATTCTTTGAAAAGCAATACAAGCCAGCATGTGCATTGGATTCCTGAACAAATTATAATTTCCATAGTTAATACAATTGTCCTCCATAAAAGCACAGCACTAAGAGAGGCTTAATGTGAATCTTCTTGATAAGCAGACGTTCAGATTAACCAGCCTCTGCTTATAGAACCATTCTTGACATAATTTGCATTTGTGTATTTAAAAGTTAAACCATGCTGCTACAGTCCAATTTTCAAAGGTTGCCACCTGCTGTTAATAAAACATTTTACAGATAATTTTACAAGTCAAAAGCACACAGAGATTTATGTGTCTTTTGGCAAATTTATTTACTTGATTAATTCTGGATTAGAATCAGTATGCTTATAGAAACCTAAACCACCTTTTCACAACCTATACTTGTGTGGAAGATTATACATGAATAGCAGATTTAATTTATCTGGTTTTAGACTGACATTTACTAAAGCATCTCAGATTTCAATGTAGATGGTGGATAATTTGCCTAAATTTTATAAAGGTATGTACAGATTTACATTTTATAAACACCAAGAAAAACTGAAAAGTTATATAGAGCGATGGTTGTTCACAGTATAAGCAAATTTAGTGATTCGTGGACTTTTTTTTCCATAGCCCTGAAATAGTTCATAAAAGCTATTTTTGTCTCAGTGGTTTCTTTTTCTGTGTACATCACTGAGAAACATGAGAATCTAAAGAGATAATTTTTATTAGCATTGCTTTGCCATTAACATAAGACCAGATCCTCAGCTCTGTAGATCTGCATAACCTATTTGTGAAGTGGACAAAGCTGCACCTGTTTGTATTGTCCTGGGGTCTAGAGACTTACAGGAAGTTAAATTATAGCTCTATAAACTGTGGAATCAAAAGAAGCATAAAACCTTTTTCTATTATGCTGGACTCTGTTAAGAAGATGATTTGCAAACAGAGCTGTTCAGTCGACTGACTGAAAATTTTGTCTGGACTTCTGCATTATCTGAACATTATACCAGATTTTCCTCATAACTGATCAGTGTTATCTTCAGATGGTTTGGGCAGGGATTGAATTACATTGGACGCATTGGACAGAAGGTGAATATAAGCAGCACTTGGAAAGGCAGGCTCATAACTATTGTCTGATTGTTGGTTTCTCAAACAGCATTGAGTATTTTTCTTTGTGCTTTATTTCTTTTCCCAATTATAGATTTTAAAACTGTGGTTGTTTCCTTCCATTGTATAATATTCTCAGAAGGAAAAACAAAATTTAACATATTCATCAACGACCTGGAAGAAGGGTCAGAGTGTACTCTTAGCAAATTTGCTGATGATACAAAAATGGGAGTAGTGGCT
>NW_010404053.1:20818-34423 GCF_000710305.1 Buceros rhinoceros silvestris | reverse complement strand
TGCCACTCCAGAAGGCTGTGCTGCCCTTCAGCAAGACCTGGACAGGCTGGAGAGTTGGGCAGAGGGGAACAGAGTGAAGTTCAATGAAGGCAAATGCAGAGTCCTGCACCTGCGGAGGAATAACCCCGTGCACCAGTACAGGTTAGAGGTTGACCTGCTAGAAAGCAGCTCTGCAGAGAAGGACCTGGGAGTCCTGATGGAGAACGAGTTAACCCTGAGGGAGCAATGTGCCCTTGTGAGCCACAAAGCCAGCAGTATCCTGGGGTACATTAAGAAATTATTGTGTCCAGTTCTGGGCTCCCCAGTTCAAGAGAGACAGGGAACTACCTGGAGAGAGTCCAATGGAGGGCTACAAAGATGAATAGGAGACTGGAGCCTCTCTCTGACAAGAAGAGGCTGAGGGACCTGGGTCTGTTCAGCCTGGAGAAGAGAAAGCTGAGAGGGAATCCTGTCAATGCTTATAAATATTTAAAGGCTGGGGCTGAAGAGGATGGCCCAGTCTATTTTCAGTGGTGCCCAGTGATAGGACAAGGGACAACAGGCAGAAACTGGAACACGGGAAGTATCACCTAACATGAGGAGAAACTTCTTTGCTTTGAGGGTGATGGAGCACTGGAACAGGCTTCCCCCAGTGGTTGTGGAGTCTCCTCTGGAGATACTCAAAACCGGCCTGGACATGATCCTGTGCAACCTACTGTAGGTGACCCTACTTTAGCAGGTGGGTTGGACTAGGTGATGTCCAGAGGTCCCTTCCAACCCCTGCCATTCTGTGATTCTGTGATCTGAAGATATTTTGGCTTCAGTCATTGCTCCTTGGTTGTATCCCAAATGTCTAAAGTTAAATTTCACTCCTAGGTCATCAGCACTAAAGGTTTAGTAATCTGCACTCAAAATATCCTTTTGAAAAGTTTAACTTCAGAAAACTGGAAACAAACCAGAGAAAGGAAAAGACGTAATAGATTTGCTAAGTAGCTAGTCATGCAGGGATAACTGCAGAAAGCTTACACAGAATGAACAAACAATAGGTCTGTCCTGAAGGAGACAGCTAGGTAACAAAAGAAATTACAACCCATGGCTGATAAGGAGTTACATGTCAAGCTGATCAGGAACTTTTAGAGAAATATGTCAGAGAAATAAGATAAGTCCCATCAAATGTGTCAGTAAAATCTAAGATGTGAGAACTAAGAACAATGTATGGTATTGTTCAAGAGACAAGACTTCTGCAAATGTATTTTTATAAAAATAGATCCACGTTCTCTTGAAAGTTTTAAGAATATATTAAGTTCCAATAATACAGTATTGGTTTCCAGAAGTACTTAATTCCATAGTAGTTAATTCTTTAATCATTCTAGACATGTTCCAATATTTATGCTTTGCCCAGATTTTATTCAAAACAGGTCCTCAATATTTTTCTCATAAGCCTATTGTCCGTGGTAGAAAACATAATCTAGGAATTGTTTTGACCAAAATATTACTGAAAACAGTGATAGATTACCTTGTTTGTTAACAAAAAGATTAACAGTGCATGACTGCTGCCAAAGATTAGCTAATGATTTCCCACTGAAGGTAGAAGGTTTCTTCAAAGGCAATACTAGCTACATAAGATAAAATATGAGAAGAGGGAAGACTCATATAATTGTCGACAACTTATTAATAAAATTAAACCTTTGGGTTTTGTTTTGTGTCTGATTGCAACACTATACAAGATTTTCAGAAGCTTTTTTCTATTGCCTTTGTTTAAGATAATTTTGCCTGTGGCATTGAAGTAGGATTCAAGAGAGTAACTGTAGTTTTAGCTTCATCTGTGAGCTAGTGCATACTGCTGGATAACTTGCTTCACCCTTTCATTATCCTTTCCCGCATCTAGTAGCTGCCTAGGTAGATGGTCAACTCTGTGAGGCTGTGCATGTGTCTTGCTTTGTCTGTGCACAGAACTTCCTCAGGTCACAGGTGGGTTGATAGTGTTTTGGAGGTGCATGTCCCCTCACCATTACTGTCAGAGTGTGATTCTAGACCACTGACTTTGCTGAGTGTTTGTGCTTAGGTAGAATGAATTGATGCCTATTGTTACAGAGATATACATGATAAATTTGAGTACACACTCTGTGTGGAAATGTATTGCTGAATCACATTGTCGGTGAAAGACAGATCAGCTTTCTATTTGCTGGTTTTAACTAATTTACCCAAGTATTTGCAATTTGCTTCTGAATTTTAGCAATTCTTTATGATTTTGTACAGCTAACTCACATTTATCTGTGGGTGTGTTATGAATTAACTGTGCCATAGTTACAGAAATAATTGAACTGGTCCTGAGACGAGCCAGCAGGGCCAGTGAGGCTTTTTAACTCAGATATAATACCACTCCAGTGTGACAGTAATGTCTCCATGGGCAATGGGTTGAAGCTGCACAGATGCTTTAATGTGGGTGGGTGCCTGATTAGTAAGCTCTGCCAAATATACTTTAGCTTTGGGAAGAAGTGGTTTGTTTTATATGCACAGCAGCTCTTGATCCAAGGTATTTGTACAATATGTTGAAAAGCACAGTCAGTCAGGGACCAGGACAATGTCTTTGCCTGAGCTAAATGATACCTCTTCCAAGCTCTGACTTGCTCCCACACCTCTTTCATTATAACTCTGGGTCTTGGGAATGCCTTTAGCTTTGAACACAGCACAAGGTGCACAGATTATCACTGGCACTATGCTAAAGTTAAAACATGATCTTGACTTCTGAAAAGTGTGACATGAAAGCACACAAGCAGTATGCTTCTAAATAGATAGGAAATCTCTCATGTTACCTGTGACTTGCTAGCATAAAAGACAAAATATGGTTTATGTAAGTATGCATATATGTGTGTGTATGTATTTTTAAGAAAAATATTAACATTCAGTATTTGGAGGAAAAGTAAGAGTTTTGGTACTGAGAATCAACACCTGAGGAATTGTTTAGTAATCACAACTTGCTTGAAATGGCCATGGATGCATGACAAATATACTCAAAAGAGCTCTAAGTTTTAGCAGATTTATGTAATTTATATATTACCTCTTTATGTTAAATTACGCTCCCCAAATCAGAACATTTCTTTTGTTTATAAGGTCATAATAGGATGATGATTGCATTTGTTGATGTCACCATCAACGAATTTTATTTATCAAAATCTGTTTTTTTCCCGTTGTAACGCTGTCCTGTTGCATTCACTTTTTGGGCATGTCTGAGGCAGTGTTAGTGTTTTAGATTATTCACCAACTTTCTTTGGGTTTTGCCATTAATGGATCTCTTGCTTTTTTAGCAGCACCAGCTGTCTTGATATAAAATTCAGGAACGCTGATGGTGAGGCAAATTTAGAAGAAAATTTTTTCCACAACCATGATTCATATTAGTATTACTGAGCCACCTGCAAGGTGTTCTTTGTCCTCCCCAAAGAGAGGGTATGGCTTTGGGCACAAGTCTGCTCAGTTCCCTTGCTCACCTCACTCTTCTGTCAGCAAAAGTGCAAAACAGGGAAGATGGACAGTTTTATGGTTAGGTAATGGGATTGACAAAATCTGTAGACTGTTTGTGCCTCTACTAGAGGTTTCTCTTGCAACCATGGGTGAATCATTGAATTATTTTTGCCTCATCACCCCATCTGCTCTAGTGATAGGATTTCTTTTCTCTTTGCCTTTTTTCTTGTTTTATAACCACTTCACTGTAATACAGTGGGGTTACAATTTTCCTGAAACACATATAATAATACTTTTAAACAACTCATGGCTTTTCTCTGCTGAACTTGGAATTAATTAGATTTCAGTAACACGCATTTGTCAGTGCTTTAAGTTGTGAGATGACTTCAACCAAGTGTTTGCTTTGTTAATTTAATTTACTCAAAAATCGTAAACTGGGAATCTGCAGTGTAACTACAAAACCCAAACGGAATCTGTAAGTCATGACCATGTGAAAATAAGACATGAAGTGTTTGTAGAAGCTTCTTTTTCCCCATGCAGTTCTGCTACTGTGAAATGGTGAAAATATTTTTTCCTTTTAAATGGCATTGCAATAACCAGTAAAAGGCCATTTTGTTTTATAGCCACTTTTAGACCCACGTTATTGACTATACTTGCTTAATTACCAACTTGTACTGAAACACATTTCAAAGAAATAACCTTTTTGCTCTTCAGTTCTCATGTGATATCTTTAGCACATTAAATGCTTCAGCTGTGGTTTCAGAACTGATTCTTTCACATACAGTTTAAGCTTAATCTGTTAAGATTTTGGTGTAAGATAAGCATCACAGCTTATAACATTTTAAGTATCATCATCTTCTGGTAGATGCTTAGTGTTACTGATCAAAGTAGAGCAAGAAAAGATTCAAACTTATTAACATTGCAGCTAAAATCTAAGGAATGAATGTTTGCTGAAGAGATTAAAGGCACTGGTTATATGAAATCAATATCATCACAAAAACAGATACTATGCAAATATTACAGGTTTTACAGTTTTGCATTTTTCTCTTTCATTCTTAAACCAAATGATATTAAACACATAGATCTCATGAAAAATTAGGACAAAATAAAAGAATTTTCTGATACAAAATATCTGTTTTACATTAATGTTTCTATTTCAATTCTCATTTCTAAATGGCAGCACCTTATGAAATATGTCCTGAAGACTATTTGATGTCAATGGTGTGGAAAAGGACCCCAGCTGGGGACATGGCATTCAATCGATGTCCTCTCAATGCCACAGGTACAGTATTGCTTTGAAATTGCATGATAAGAAAGGGAGAATCTTTTGCATTGTGTCCTAGACATAATCATTACCATAATCATAATCATATGAAAGCCCTGATCGAATTAAATCAGGCCAGGGAAGTCAAGGGCAACAAGAATAGCTTCTGTAGGTATTCAATGATTTTTTTGCCTCAGTCTTTTCCTCAGTTTGCAGGGACTGTGCAAACCTCTTAAGGCCAAGTGCAAGGTCTTCCAAATGGGTCAGGGCAATCCCAAGCACAAACAGAGGCTGGGCAATGAGTGAATTGAGAGCAGCCCTGAGGAGAAGGACTTGGGATTGTTGGTGGGTGGAAAATTCATTATGAGCTAGAAATGTGTGCTTGCAGCCCAGAAAGCAAATCACATCCTGGGCTGCATCAAGACAAGTGTGGCCAGCAGGTCAAGGGAGATGATTCTGACCATCTAATCTTCTCTTGTGAGACCAAGCCTGGAGTACTGGGTTCAGCTCTGGGACACCCCAGCATAAGAAAGACATGGACCTGCTGGAGCAGGTCCAGAGGAGGGCCACAAAGATGATCAGAGGACTCGAGCAACTGCCCTGTGAGGACAGGCTGAGAGAGTTGGGAGAAGAGAAGGCTCTGGGGAGATCTTACAGCAGCCATCCAGTACTGAAAGGGGGACTACAGGAAAGATCAGGAGTGACTTTTTATCAGGGAGCGCAGCAGTAGGACAAGGGGACGTGTTTTCAGAATGAAAGAGGGTAGATTTAGGTTAGAGAGAAAGAAGTTCTTTACTGTGCACCCTCACCCTGTGAGGCACTGGACCTCACCGTGTGAGGTTGCCCAAAGAAATTGTGGATGCTCCATTCCTGCAAGTGTTCAAGGCCAGATTCTGCTGCAACCTGATGTAAAGGATGGTGTCCCTGCCCGTGGCAGGGGTGTTGGGACTAGATGATCTTTAAGCTCTCTTCCAAACCAAACTATTGTGTGATTTTATGATTCTAGGATCCATGATTCTATGATTAATAGTCTCTTATACATGTGTATGTATGCATATATGCAAATCTATCTATATAACCCCCCTATATATATATGCATATATATACAAACATATATTTGCATATAGTATGTACATATATTCTCTCTTTTAGCTTACATACATGCGTGTGTCTGTGGTGTGTGTATAAATATGTATGTACATACATAAATCCATTATATAGTCAGAGAGAAAAACCAGAGAAGAAATCAATTTGACAGGACCTATTAGGGAAAGTGATGAAAATGAATAAAAATATATAAATCTTTTTGGTTAAGAAAACACTACTAAAACCCCACCATGTGAACACTGAAACATATTCCAGAATCTTTTACTACTCTCTATATACTGATGATCATTGGATGAAATTGTTTCTGTGGGCTTTTAAAATAGCATGGAAGGTAGTTTAAATAAGGTTCGTTCTTCCCAATTGTTCTCGCTTACGTAAATATTTTCGTTCTTCTTTGTGACTTACAGGCACCACTAGCAGACGCTGCTCACTCAGTGTTCATGGAGTGGCCTTCTGGGAACATCCAAGCTTTGCTAGATGCATATCAAATGAGTACAGACACTTGCAGCATTCAGTAGGTGCAAAGCCAACTTTAGTACTTGCTCTGTTTATTCATTACTAACAATTGGTGTGAAAAAAAAATTACTTATTTACTCATAAGTCAGACTTCTTGACAAGAAATGCCAAGAGGAAAATAGACCTAAGAAAGAATAATTTATATTCATGTATATTATTCTGACCTTTTATATTGCCAAAGTTTGAGTGAAAGATGCTTTGTCTTAACTGTAAAAATGGAAAAGTGAATCAGATTCCCTTTTTTCATGTCTACTGTGTGAAATTTTTAGAGGCCAAAGGTAATAGATATTTTGGGTTATTAGCAAATGAGATGTGAATAAATGAGATTTAGTGGAAGAATGACCTGCTGTGTGATTTTATAATACCTTGAATTTTTTAATTGCACACTAGGAATTCAGAAACAATGGGGTTTTTTGCTATCAAATTTAGAACTTCAACTTGAAATGTAACAATAAGAAATTATTATAGGGTAAAGCTATTGCAATATCTTGGAAAAAAGTAAATCTAGATGGAAGAAATACACGGGTTTCTCAGTATGCTTAACAAAGTGTCTTTGTGAAACATATGCATTATACACTGAGCTACTGCCTAAAAATGTTTATATGTATAGATGTAATACATCGTATGTATTGCATTATAAGTGTATTAACCGTTGTATATGCTAGATACATTGATTACATTCTATTTCCATAGTCAAAGCATTCAGCCAGCTTAATACCATTGTGCAAAGAGCTCCTTTGAAGATTCTCATGGACAATGGTTTTTGCTTGCATGATGTGTTTTACTGATATTCTTATTACTTTGCCTCCTTTTCCAAAGGCCACTGCTCCATTAATCATTCAGCAGAGGGGCACTAATATGGATCAGTGTGCCCCATAACTTCCCAATCTCTTAACCAAGAGCAGCACTTCTGTAGCAGCTTGGAAGGTAGTAGCCTGGCTGTCATTCCTCAGATCTGGCTTGCCACTTAGAGGAGATTTTGTTGAATTCCTTTGAACTGCACTTCTGTTTCATTAGATTCCAACTTAACTGAGGCCTGGGATTCTGTTTCAGTGTAAACCAAAGCAAGCATCATTTTTAAAATAATACAAAATAAATTGTCAAAGCAATTTACCCCACTACAGAGAAACTTTCTTATTTTATATAGTTGTCTGCATGTTGCTCTATCCCGTTAGTGTTCACTCTGGAAAAACACCATTAAGTTGGCTGTAACTGTTTCACACTTTACATTTTTTGATATTTTATTCTTCTGCAAAGCTGCATATAGTAGATGTTTAAATGTACTTTATGGGCAAGGACAGCAATATATTTGTATTTCATTTGCTTAGAATCTCTATTTTGATAAATACCACAATAAAGGCAATGATTGTAGGTAATATATATAGATTTTTGAATACTAATCATGTCATATTGCAGAACAAAAAATTCACATTTTGTGATTGCAAACATTGAGATATTTCAAAGTATTCTAGCTATTTTTGCTTTTAAGTATTACAATCTTCTGATATGTTTAAAGGATTTTGAAATATTTTAAAAGATTTTTACATCTTGACCTGCCTGACCAGAAGACCATCCCTTTAGAGTTTTGTTTCGTGTGCTCTTAACTTTTTACATTTCATATCAACTTTTATTCATAGCTTTGATCCCCATGCCACTGATTCTGTAGTGATATTCAGCCTTTCATTTTTGTGTTATTGCTGGAAGTCATTCATAAGTAACTCAAACAGTGGTAAATGCTCTTTCATGTTTTTCAGTGGTTTGACTTATCTGGGTAACTTTTGGTGAGGCAGTGCTAATTTTTTAAGAGCTTCAAGTCTGCATGGCAGGAAGGGGTCATTGCTGGACAAAAGAAGGCAGTTCCAACCCAGATCAGATTTATCTATTCCTCTGTGTTTCCTTTTTCAAAATATTAGGTATGATTAGATCACACTGTGGACTAATCTTTTGCCAAAGAACATTTAAAAATAGCTAAAGCTTCTTTAAAATTACACTAGCATCTAAACATCTTACTGCTGCACAAAAATTTATTCTAGTTTATATGCCTACAAATTAAGGGATTAAAGTGGTTTTCATTTTACACTTGGGAACTGTTCACAAAGAAAATCAGCTTGTTTTACATCTTACTGCTTCTCAAAGTGAACACCACCACACATTTAAGGAATCATAGGAAGCAGAGGTAAAGACCTATAAGGTCATCACCCTGCAAATGCAGGCTTGTCTCCCCATGATATATGTCAGTTGTATAAATCCCTGAAAATAGGGATTTAAAAGGAAGCTGCTGACAGACAGTGTTACTATAATAAATATGTGTGCTTATGAAAGCATTTATGAGATGCTTCAGGGTGCTTAACTTACCAGTAACGTTATTCTACCAACTCAGACCAGGAGTAATGTCACTCAGTTCTGTGAATGTTTCCGTAAAATCTGAGTCTGAGCTGAATCCCTTTCCTTTCTTACCTGAAATACATAAAACAAAAGTAGATGTGTAGTCTTCAAAAATTACATTGCTGAAGTTAATTTAAAACAGTTGATATACATAATATACATATATTACTTAATACATTAAAGCATGCCTCTCTGGAGGAATAGAGACAGGTCCCTGTCTCTTTGCCTTCCAGACAAGCTATATATTATCCAGAAGTCATAGCCCAGAAGTCATATAGTTGAATTCACATGGTACTGTTCCCAGGCGAATACTCCCAAAGAAAAATGTTTCATATGCTGGGAGCCAGAAAATACTGCCTGGGCCACAGGCCCCGCTAACCTTGCTACACAGAGTCTGGACTGGAAGCTTATAGTAATGCTAGTAAATAATCTAAACGGGATGACTGCCCAAGCTTAAACACTGTTCTTGCAGTCATCTACACTGTTTAGCTGTTTATCTGTTGGCATACTCCTTGACATGATTTAAGACCATACCAGTCTTAACAATGCTTATCATCCTTTAGAGGTTAGCATGGCAGAGAGACCATTCCCAGCAGGCAATAAAGCCATCATTTTCTGGGACAGAGCAGGGAAAAAGAATTTAGCTTGAGGGATACAAGCCGTCTGTGCTCACTGGCCTCAGGGCTAGACAATATTCCCACAGCTATTTTATTTACCTGTATTTCCTATTTGTATAGTAAAAACACCTGACATTTGAGCAGCTTGGATTGCGAGTGGAGAAGTTGAGTCCATCAGTGAGGCCAGGGGTACTGTGTCCAGTTCTGGGCTCCCCAGTACAAGAGGGATATGGTGTTACTGACAGAAGTCCAGCAAAGGGCCACTAAAATAATTAAGGGAGTGGAGCATCTCTCTTATGAGGAAAGACTGAGATCTGAGACTCTTCAGTCCAGAGACAAGAAGGCTTAGAGGTGTAGAAGCCTGAAGGAAGCTTGCAAAGAGGACAGAGCCTGGCTCTTTTCAGTGGTGCCCAGTGAAAGGACCAGAGGCAGTGGGCACAAACTGGACCACAGGAGTTGCTGTCTAAACATCAGGGGACACTTTTTCACTGTGCGGGTGACCAAGCACTGGCACAAGTTACCCAGGGAGGTTGTGGAGCCTCCAGCTTTGGGGATATTCAAAAGCCAGCTGGACATGGTCCTGGGCACCCTTAGGTGACTTTGAGCTGAGAGGTTGGATCGGGTGACATCCAGAGGTCCCTTTCAACTTCGACTATTCCATGTTTCTGTGATTCTGTGACTCCCATGACTCCAGAAGATTGGAAATTTACACACAGCAGAAATCCTGAAAAGTTAATTCATAGACTTCCACTCTGAGTATGATTTTTACTTTCTTCCTAAAGATAACTTTTTCCTACAAACAATAACACAGGTTTTTAGCAGATACCCTCATTAAGCCAGAGTTCTATGCTATATATAGTGTTGAAAATTACTGCATAACCGCAGGTGATTAACCCCTGAAGACTGTTTCATCACTATTGTAGCTACAATAAGTTCTCACTGCCTTATGCACAAAGCCTCTTGTGTTTTTATTGTTTTCTCTATTATTCACCTGAAAGTGACATGGGCAAACTTCAACCCTTAATGAACAGTATTAAAGTAGTAGAAACCCAGCTACTGCTATGTGTTCTTCAGCTTGACTCAAGACTTATATGGAGACCAATATGAGAGATATGCCATCATCATCATCATGCCTTGGCTTCACAAACGAAGATTTGGGAAGGGTTTTTCCCACACGCACTGCAAGCGATGAGTGCATCCTTCAAGCCTGCGCGGTGGATTTTTTAGGTGAGGCGCAGCGTGCGCTGAACCGGCTCCACCCTTTACACCTGAGGTTCATCTGCCAGGGCCTAGCGAGCTTGGACGGTGACAGCAAAGTCCTCGGGTCGTAGGTTTGGTTAGAGTGTCCTTCTCTTAGATGATGGATGCCTTACAAGGCTAAACAAGCTCCATCTGCCCGGGTTTGGAGTCAGAGTTGTCCTTCTCCTAGGATGGTTGCCCGAAGGCTAGTGAGCCCATCCTGCCCGTGGACACACTTTGTGTGACCCTTCAGTTGAGACCTGTCTGGCTTGGGAGCCCCTACCGGTGGCATATGCCACCACCAGCAGAGCTCTCAACCTTACAAGGGCGTGCACGCTCTTTCCCCACGACAAGGGAGTGCCCGTGAAAGAGGTTAGCTATGTACATTGTGATAAAATGGCACTATCTTTTCATCTCAAAATCTATTTGCAAAAGGTGAAGAGTCAGTAAAGTTAAAAATACACTCATAATGCTAAAGATAATATTGTGACCATGAATAATTATGCTCTTTTTCCAGCCACTTACAGAATGTGCCAGGCGGAATTACTGCCTCTACTCAGGATAGGCGTGTGCTTGCACTTTATATACAGGGTACTGGCACTTCAGAAGAAAGCAAGTTTTTCCATTGGGTAAATGGAATACTTGGACCAATTTTTGATGCATATATCAATGTTGTACGTAATATTCTATTGTGACTGTTTCAGAGTATTTCACAATCTTCAATTAATATATCTCCTCAACATATGCTTGAGATCAGGCTGTACTACATCTCTGTTTTTCTCAATGGAGAACAGAGTGAGACCAATTAGCAGGAAATTTATCTCTGGTCTTCTGAATCGGTGCCTAGCTGCCCTTCCTTCTTAACATTCATACGTCTCCATAGGACAGCACAGAAAATCCCTGGCATGGTAAAAATGTAATAACTACAAGGGCCTCTGAAGAGACTATACACTGGATCGTGATGAAACATTGAAGGGGAATGGTTTGGTTTGTGGAGTGGAGATTGACAGTCAGCTTACGTCTTTCTCAAGGGCATAGAGCCCTATGCAATTCATGTGTAGGTGCTTGAGTAAAAGCAGTTAAGAGGATGATGTGCTTCAGCTATGTCACAAATGTACAGCCTGTACTTTCATTAGTTTATTTTACCTTGTGCACTATGGAATACCGGTTTCTTTTATAAAGATAATTCGATCTGTTTGAATAACGGAACCAGTTAGTCATGGATAACTTATCCAACATTTGGAACAAATCTGTTATCAAATGAATTCAACAAATGCTGTTTGACCAGCTTATACATCTGGTTCAGTAGTATAAAAAAATATTCACCGTACAAATTAAGGGACAAAAATACCAAAATCCATGAAATAACCCCCTGGGAAATTCTTTGGTCAGCCCTAATAATAATAATACTTTAAGAACCTAATTAGGATTATTCTTACTAAAGTGCTATAAGCGTAAAATGCAAAGTGATAAATAGGTGTGCTTTGCCTTCTGGAATTGTGACCTAGAGCATCAAGCAACTTGATAAACGGAAAAAGAAACATCACAGATTGTGTATCAGGATTTATTCTGGATTTCTTGTGTTGCCTTAGAGTTTTTTCAGTATCTTAAGCTTTACATTAAGTAAATGCTCTTAGTTAAGCGTGGTGTTGCAGAACTGTTACCAGTCATCGTTGCAGCTAAGAAGGAGTATTTTGCCCAATGATGCACAATTTGTTAAATGTGCTTTTAAGAAAGAGGAGATTACAGCAATGATAGTCTTCCAAGCGTCTGTTTTACTGTGGATGGAGATGAAGGAGAGTCATAAGGTTGAATAAAATCTAGTGGCAGGGGATATCCTTTTTTCAGTTCCTTTTGGATACTTGATCACATACTGATCATCAGATTTTAGTTAATAGAGAGAAATTTTCCTGCTTTCTCTAATTCTAGATTATATTCTCAGAATGTGGAGGGTTTTTACCCTCTGTGGGATAGACATGGTTTGGGTTTTTAGACCATTTTAACAAATCAATTACTGCTATAGCAGAAGTTATGGACCTTGTTAAAGTCCAGTCTTTCTTTCTACTGTTGGCAAATTGTTTTATTTTCTGAAAATTGAACTCCTTTGGTCTAACTAGCATATTTTAATCTCTTTAAGAAGAGTATCTGTTGGTAGCTTAATGAACTGTTATTATATAAGGCAGATTAGATGATGATCTAATGACCTAAACTTAGACTGTATATTATGAAGTATTATCCTCATCACTTGTTATCTTCTTTTGATCTAGAAGGAGAAGATGGTATGTCTAATTATTTCACATAAAATTGCTTACCTGAGCTAGTTCTTGGTTAATTTGGACTAGTATTTTTTGAGATATGTTTCCATAAAAGAGAGATATCTCCAAAATATTCTGAAGTACTATTCTGCATACCTGAAATTTTATAAGTAGATCAGATATTACACAACTCCGCTGACTGAATACACTGTCACGTATGTCAAGTTAGGTTTAGCATCACCGTAAGAGATTGTAAACTGAATCTTGTGTCACAAAGAAATTAAAGCAAAAGTCACACTGCGTGTATGTATTGTGGTTGCCATAATCTAGCAGCTGGGCTGTGTAATTGATATTTTGAGGCAGACCAAACTTCAAATTTAGTCTTTTGCATTTATTTAATTTCGAATTTTCAAGTGTGTGTTAGCAAGCTATTAATTGTTCTTTATGCAACAATTGCTTAATATATAAAGCAATATCTAGTTTCTGGTCTGGTCTTTATTGCTTTCTAAATAAGCAATATTTAGATGATGGTCTAGAAAGGGAATGTGCTGATTACTTAGCATGACTTCCTGCATGACCTCTTCTTGAACTAGCATATGTCTCATAGGAAGACATCTAGTATTCGCTGTAAAAAGTAATGTGATAGAGAATAGAGAATGCATTCTCCAAGACTTTTTTTTTCAATTTTCAATTCTCATGTTCTTGCCAGTTTCAGTTAGCACACCTCAGGTAGGTTGGGCTGAGAAATGTCATGCTCTGCTTTGATTTTCTTTTTTTTGGG
>NW_010404053.1:0-20733 GCF_000710305.1 Buceros rhinoceros silvestris | reverse complement strand
GAGGTGGGGGGGGCTGGTTGTGGATAGGGATTGGCTATTTGGATAAACAGGGTAAAATCTTTCCTGAGAATAAGAAATTCAACTATTTGTACTATGACTGGATGTGAGTACTGGAGGACCAATTACAGAATCAATGATTAGAAACCCACAGGCTTCCCTCAGATGATATCCTAGAAAAAAATGAGTCACTGAATTGCCTCAAATAAGAGTTAATTTCATTTTCAAACTCTCTTGAAGCCTCTCCAGTTTGGTACACTACAAGCAAAAAAGACTAAGAAGCAAGACCCAAGCATTAAGAATACTCTACATCATCTTTTTTATGAACAATTGCTTTTGAGAGGCATAGCTAAAGAATTCTTCACTTATTCTTAAATCATTCTTCGGATGATAGCCACTTAAAACAAAACAAAAACCAAAACAAACAAAAAAGCAAACAAAACAACAAACCAACCACTTACTCTCTCCCCCAATCCCTCCAAAAACAGAAACCAAAAATAAAGAGACAGACTAGAACTGGAGCTCATGCAGAAAAAGAAATGAGATTAAAATAGTTTGGTATAGAAAAGCAATGAGTTTTCATAGTTTATGAGGTATCTGAAGCCTGTATGGCTATTTTTACTGAAAACCATTAATGAGTAAGACCTTACCATGGAGTATAAGAAACTGATTTTGTATAAATGGAGAAAATACTTGAATATGTAGGGTTATATCTATTTTCTAGTCTGTTATGCATGTATTCTGATAGGATTTGTTGAATCAGAAAAATCTGAATCCAAAAAAAGGTAATTTTGTGAGGGATCTGCTTAAAAAAATATTGGTCTCTCACTGATTCACCACACACTGGAACAGCCCGTTTGCCTAGATTGACACACCCTCTAAATGGCTTTTAGACACTATAGTTTGAAACAGATTAGTACTGTGCTCATAAATAATGAAGACTAAAGCTTGTCATCAAGACACTTTGTTTCTGAAGATCATCTCCAATATTGCCAGAAAAATCACTTCTAATACAGCCAATTTTCTAAACCTGCATAGCACAGCTTTCAAACCTGCATGATGAAATTCTACATTTAGTTGCTTTGATAAAAATAAGATACCACTGTGTGCCAAGCTGAGTGATGTAACACCTAAATCAAACAGGCATTTGTGCAAACTGGGCTGCTTTTCTATCAGAAACAGGAAGCTGGAAAACCAAAATACCTCTTAACTCTTGAGAGTTAGGAAGGAAAAATATGCATATGAAATACCACACTACTGCCAAGATACTAGCACTTATGAAGGAGTATGGGAACTTATGCAGGTGAGTCATATGCAGGTGCATATCAAACTGATAATACAGCCATAAAAATGCATTTCTGCTGCTTGTAGTTCATCCTGTAATTTTGTTTCCCCCTTTTCCACAGTGGCGTTATTCACAATTTTGCAAGTGCTTGGATAAAATATAATTTGATAAAAAGAACTCTGAGGTGAATAATGATTTGCTCAGCTGCGGATCATTAGAGATGATTTTGTTTTTCCAAATTATATTACAAGGGCTGCGTATCAGCCTGTCCATGTATTCCTCACTGAAATGACTGCTGTACTCTGGGGAATGAAAGGCTTCCTCCTAAAAAATTTACTGCTCCTTTTTTGCTAGTTTAGTGCTTCATTTCTTTTTATATAGCTGCAGAGCCAAGAAGCCGTGCTTAGTTTTGTAGATTTGGATGTACAGGTCCCAATAACAACATTTTCATTCTGCCTCAGTCTATCCTTATCCTGGTGTATGCCAGCAATTCATCTTCACTTTCCCTGCCTTTGATAGGCAGAAGAGTTATATCAGTAAATGACCTGCTATCCTTGCCTTGCCACCCTGGTAAGACCAGAATCTGCAGGAGTCAGCTGTTTTGTCACATCCGTATCTTGACAAGAGGTTGGCAGACTCTGTTCTCTCATGAGAAGGCAACTTATCAAGAGATTGTGGCAGGCAACAGTTTTCTCCTGCCTCACTAATACTTTCATATTCTTTGTGGTAGAAGATTAAAACTGCGGCAAAAAGCTGAGTTCAGTATCACTGTTTGCTTGATGGTGAGAGCACTCACTTGGTTGTGAAGAAAGCTCTGCCTGCTCTGCCCTGCCAAATACATTGCATGGACTGAAACACTGGGGGTTTGAGCGCTTTGAACACCACATTATAATGTTAGAATAGCTTTCTCAGATCTGCTTCACTCTGAGTAAATAAATATGCACTTTGCCAAAGGGAGGAAAGGACCCAATACTTCAGCCACTCATGAAATACGTAGACTGGAAACCAACTGCTTCATCCCGTGCGAATGGCTGCTTTTTTGTAGCTATTTGTATTACAATAGGCACCAGAACTGAACAGCTTCGGATCAGGAGAGTGAAATATATTTAAAGCTACTGTAGTACCTTCACCGTGCATGAACTTAAAATGCTTGATCTCACCAACATATGCATGCACCTCAGTCTTAGAGATAGTACGCAGTGGGAGAAAACAAGTACCTGCTATTCTGCATAAGTACATCACAACTTAATTCAGCTGGGTAAGTTGCTTTTCTTCCTTTCTGTTTTTGAATAGCCACCAATCCCACTTGTTATATTCGAAGAAAACTCCCTGCTATCATCTCAGCATCCATAATAATCTTTCCACCTCTGGTTTACCAAAGAGCAGTCTGTGTGTTAAATGAAACATGCTGCTGTGTCTGCTGCAGCAGTGAGCAGCTGAGCATTCCCTGATCGCATTGATATTCCAAACCAACCAACACTGCAGGCAACAGGTGAACTCCGGTAGGGTATGACCAGAGGGAAAACAAGACCTGAAGGCCATTTAGGAACTCAATAAAGAGTGAATTAATCTAATTTTCCCTTGAAGTCTACCAGAACTGCAGGAACCTTCACTCCAACACAGCTGCAGAATGACTGCAAGAATTTGGCTAAGCAGCTAGAGGCAAAGCAGCGGTCATAGCACCTTATGTTTACAGTCACTGCCCTACTTTTTGTCCACTACTTCATTTGCTGAATTCCCCTGTCACGTTTAAGCTCAAATTTGTTAAGCATGAGAGTCACAACGGATTTTTCTCTTGACAGTTACATCATGCGGTACTTCCATGCAGAAATCAGGGCTCCCCAGTAATGCTAATTACTTTGAAGAAACCATTCTGGTTTGTCCTGCAAAAAGAAGTGAATGTCATTGGTATGACTGTATAGACTCGTAAAATCAAATAAATATAGAATTGGTTAAGATGAAATAAGCTTATAAATTGAAACACTTAATCAGAGCTTTATGTTTTAGGGACACATATTTACCAGGATGACCATGTACTATAAAAACCAAAGAATTCATTTTTTCTATGTCCCTTTGTGACCCCCAGCCTTAGCCATTCAGTCAGCGTGGAGAGCCAGGAGACTTTACCTCAAGCAGTGTTATGTCTGTCATAGAATGAAAACAAACCTCTCAGAGTTGTCATTCTCTTTTTACTCTCAACTCTTGCTCTTGTCATGTTGCATTATATGTAGATAACACAAAACTTGAAGACATGCCCTCTGGTTAAAAAAGGAAGCAACAGTAACAACAAGATGTCTCACACAGCATGCCAATGTGAGCAGGGTTTAATCATAGGTAACTGGAGCATTTAATAGCAATACTTAATATAGAGGCACAGATTGAGGCTCACTATCTGCAGAAACTTAATATACTTAAAAATAATATAAATCCCAGTCAATAAACACGGTGATATATATAAAAAGAAAAACAAAAGAAACCCAACTCCAAAAGAAGTAATCTTTTAAATTATTATTAATTTTTCATCCCTAGAGCCATTTGTTACTCTACTCAGGAGCAGTCATATATTCAAAATATCTATTAAGATGTTTTGTTGAATCTATGCAGAAATCAAAATACTTAAACTATATAATGACTTTTTCTGTTACCTGTTTGGTGGGTGTATCTCAAGGACTAGAATAAGGGACAGTGTTGATGACGATGATTACAAAAAGAATTACGGTACAGAAAGAACCAAGCATCCCTCTGAGGTGTTCACATTCTTCATCTAAAAACACTCCCACAGATACTAGACTATTTTTTTCAAAGATTCTCCAAGATTCCTCATCACATATAGAAGAGCACATAAAATTTCTCTGGCATCTGTTCAGAGATTCACTCTGCCTGAGATGAGTGTCTAGAAAAGCACAGGATTCAATTAAGCTGGCTCCTTTTCTCTGAAATGACTGCTTTGAGGAGTATTTTGCCTAAGAAAACTTAGAAATATATGACAGTGGGATGACTGTTTGTATATAGTGAAACAGCCATGTTTTTTTCATCAATATAAATTTAGGATAAGGTCCGTAAAGCACATGGTTACAGTGATTTCAGCTGAGTGCACGGAAGCAGATTGAGGCACACTATCTGCAGAAACTTGGTGCAGCAGATTGCACACCATGACAGCTGATAAATGCAGGAAGGTAAAAGTTCAGTTTCAGGGCACTCCTTAAACTTTAACTTTTCTGGTTGGGATAAATTATAGGAGGTTTTAGTCTGGCTTTCAGAATACTTGCAGAAACTGTTATAGAATTATAGGACTGAAAGGAAGGTCACGAGAACATCCAGCCCAAACTTCTGTCCCACCAGAATCAGCTAGAATTGAGTTATGCCAACATTTTGCTTTTCTTGACTGTCAAGGTCTCCAATATGGAAGACTGCATAGTCTCTTCAGGTAAACTATGGTACATCGTTTCCTTTATAGAGTTGAAATTTTTTTCTTAACATATATCCTTAATCTTCCTTGACACAATGTATGCCAATTACCTTTTCCCTTTTCAGTTAAAACAAAACAAATATATTATTTCCTTCCTTGCTGCAGAAACCGTCTATTTATTAGCATTTTATCATGATCTGGATTGAGGCTACTAATTAATTTCACTGATGACAAAGTGGAAACTTATTTTGTATTATTTTAGCAATCCTTCATAAAATGTGTATGTAGAATGTATCGAAAAGTAAAAAGACTCTTATATGACATTAGGTTATAAATATTCAGATGCATATCTGAAGATGCATAGCTGTATCTTTAGACCCTAACTCTGTTTCTTTCAAAAATTGGATGAAATAATATCCTTGAACACTGTAACAGCCTGACAATAAACAAATTATTTGTAAATAATTAATTACATTAAGGAAAAGTAAATGAAAGTTCTGAGCTAGAAATGTTAAAGGACTGTCTGCTGGTAATCAGAAAAAACACCCTGTTATAATCTTTTTCTTAGATCTGTAAGGAAGAAGTTTCTCACGATGACATCATGTTAAACATCAGCATGCTGCACGAGCTCAGTTCAGTGCAGGATTATACCTGTGGCAATATTTTAGCTGCCAAAAATATTTTTCTTCCTTTTCAATTTATGTGTCTAAGCACACAGACTTCAGCATTTTTGTTCCAGCCTTCATGGACCTCAGTGCTGGTAACTATAAAAGTAAGTTTAATGCAAAGTCATTAATTAATATTTATTGAGGGGGTACTATCAATTACAGCCTCAAGATTAGAAGCAACAGAAGTCAGATAATGTGATTCGGAGTGTTCTAGATAAAAACTCAGATACCCTGGGTTGTTCTTTAATGGAAATAACTAAAAATTTTTTAGGTTTCTAATACAGTTGTGTAATTCAAGTGGCTGCTGAAGATAATGTGAACATTCCTTCCTGTTCTGCATCTTAAGAGTACTATGAAAAATATTTTACAAAGTATTATTGTGGAGGTGCAAAGCAAAGTGGTTTGCATATTATGAGAAATTTCAGGATACATTTTTATTTCAATCTTTCCTCACTTCTATGTAAGGCCTCCTAATTCCGGTTCTTATAGCCCCCACTATCATAAAATGTGTTAATGACATTGTTAGTAATATCTAGCTATGAATCAAACATCATCTTAAAAAATAATGAAAAAAGTTTGATGGTGTAGTTACTCTTCAAATTAATCATTCTTCTCAGTCTTTTATAGGTTTCTGGAGGGTTCATTGTTTTCTGTCCTTTTAAACCATGTCTAGTTGTTAAGTTTCCAGTAATTATTATGCAGTAATAAATTTATAATTCAGTGTCAAGAGGACTAGGAGCTCTGACTTTGTAAAGAGGCATTTTTATTATATCATACCTTCTGATAAATCGAGGAACAAAGGCAGTTGGACCCTGAGTCAAAGTCCAGTTAAACATTTCAGTAATTTTTCAAGTATGCAGCCATATAGTTCAGGCGGCTAGAGGGTGGACTGACAAGTGAAGTATCACTTTAACAGCTGCTTCATTTCACTATCTCTCGGCTCATAAATTTTATTTTTAATGAGCCTGCCTGTAAGACCACTAAAAAATGACCTTCACAGAAAACTACAAGGACTTAAAGTGGTGACCAAAATAACTTTCTTGGACAGTGCGTAGTATCACAGTAACCATAGAATAGAAAACAAGGGAATAGAAAATAAAGACATTATGCTAAGTACTTATGAGAATATTCTGTATTATCATATTGAAAGCTTCTTGTGGTAGCTGTGCAAGTAATCCATGACTTCCCTTCAACTCATATTAATCTGGACATCTTCATTAGCTTTAATAGTGTTGCACCAGTTTGTATCAACTGAGTGAGTGGCCTGTGATTTTAAAGTTGTGTTTAGAAGCTGCAGGCTGTCTTACAACAAGAAAATACATTGTGTAATAAACTGATAATAAAGAGCTTGCTAATTCTTAACCTGCCCTGCATCCTGCTTGCTGGTCTGTAGTCAAAACTTTCTAGTAATTAACTCTATTTTCCACCTACTTTTCTTACATAAACACATTGCAACTTTTGGTTTTGTTATGCTATTTCTAAGGGCATGCTGCTAGTCTAACTCAAGGCAGTGTGGACCTGGAGGGGTAGCTAAGGATGAGAGAAAGGAACTTCTGGGTTGGAGCTTGAGAGGGTGAAGAAAAGGTGCTCGTATAAAGCTGTGTGCTAGCAGTGTGTCCCAAGGGAGAAAAGATACTTGTACTGGGAAGGTGAGCTTTCTGGGTATGCCATTTTAAAAAAAAACAGTTCCAAATTGAGCTGTAAGTTTAAGAGCCAATAATTATGAGGTACTTTAAACCACCTGCATCACAACCCTGGCTACTTCTGAAGTAGGTGTAATAATTTAGTCCTGTGATATTGTGGGCACTTTTTATCATTGTGTCCAAAAGCAATAAAAATGTTTTGCTCAGAACACTGAAAGGTATACTACAGCTCCCACTTCTGCTGCCAGAGATCTGTAAAATTTTTCACTGAAAACAGACCTTTACTTACTCAAAAGCCTAAAAACTGGTCAAAACCAGGATCATCGTTTATTATTTGCATTCCAAAAGCAGCCAAGACCAAGACTTCTGTGTGCTATGCCTGGTCCAGAACCAACAACAAATTGTCCCAGCCATCTTTAAAATGGGAGTTTAAAGTCTAGCAGGGGCATGAAAAAACAAATGGGAGTGGATTTGGAATATGCAGATGAAACAAAAGGAAGCAAAATAATGCAATATGAAACAACATGCTAAATAGTTTGACAGCTTCCCTACCGGTGTTTGATACAATAATAAGAGCATAGTAGAGTTTTTATGAGGACTAATCACTTTGCTGTTGTTACTGCAATTAAAGAACCTCTTTGTTCTCTCTTAAGCGCTGCCTTCAAGTCATGTGATTCCTTTCCCACAGTACATCCTGAGGCACCTGTTAGATTTGGGAGTTTTGTGTTGCGTGTTTTTGGGGCTTGACTGAAGACACAGTGAATATTGTTAATTCTCAAAATCTGGAAATATGCTCTGGTGTCAATGGACAGCTGGATGAGTTCCAGCAAAAGTTCTACTGATATTCTTTTAATTTGCTACCCAGAGATAGCATGTGGTCAGATGAGGCAAATGGGAGCATTTCAGAAGAAAAAACACAAATCAGGGTCTTGTTCTTTTGCTTGTTCCCAAGAATGTAGTTCATGATGTTATGTATACAATATCAGATCCCTGAATTTACTGAAATGAATTTTTTCCAATTCTCCTATCTTTTTTCTCCACTGCAGTCTTTCTACATGATTGCTTTTGAAGTCTCCTTGTAAAATGAATAGAAACTGCAGAAAAGGATTTCTGCAAGCAAGCTTCTTGCCTAATTACTTATTACAGTATTCTGAATACTGAGGGGTGTATTTCTGCTGGAATATTTGTTTTAAAAACTCAATTAAGTTCCTTATTTCTCCTCACTGAATTTTTTGTGGAAAATATTTGATAGTACAATTATGCTTTGATTGTACAATTATGAGCACCTCTGTAGTCATGGTATGGAGTAGATTCATTCCCTCTCCATGCTGCAGTGGGCAGGTGTTCTCCCAAGTCTTAAGTATTTGTAGGGGTTGGGCAAGCCTGTTGTGGTCCATAACAATCCCCAGCTGCTACAAAGATGACTTAAGGCCATATACACAACTTGAAACAGCCACTTTACCAAGGTGTGTTACTTATATCTAGTTTATTTCAAGACCAGTTGAAGATGTAGCTGAAGTGTGATATAACAGCATGAAAACAACATATTTAGATCATCTGTGTCAGAGAATGATTGCATTTTTAAAATTGCTTTCATGAAAGTTAATTTGAACCTTTTAATCACAGTACTATTTTTATTACATATTCTATTCTTTTATTCATTTATTGTATTTTACTTTTTTAAAATCAAGCCCCACATATCCACACAAAGTAGCTGAGGAGATCTGAAAGAGAGAAAAGGTATTTTTACACTCTTCCACTTCACCACCAAATTATGTTACATGAGTCAACCTTCCCTCTATATGTCAGTAATAAAACCAAGTTAAAAAGCAGTTGAAGATACATTTACAGAGATGGTGTCATCATTTCAGTCGCCAGTTACACCGAATTTTCTCTTTAGCCATCCTGCCTGGAATGATGTCTGTCTCAGACAATTTATTTTTAATTTAGCTTCAATTCGGAAGAACTTGTGTTTGAATACATAAATTAATGTGCATAATTAAAAATAGGTTATTTAAACCATGCACTCTTTTTCAGCCTTGGCTGGCCTTGTGACATCTTTGTGCTGCGCTGTGCATCTTCCTGGGATGCTGAGTTAGCTTTAAGAATTAATCAGATTCACAAGTTCGGCATCTTATCAGGAGGATTCCTCTACCAGAATATGTGATTTGGATTACCTTTATCACTGGTCCTGTACAGATCTACTGGGAAAGCTTCTACTGCAGTATGCTCTCTTGGCTAATACACAGCAGCAATTAATAACTTAATTTAAATTTCTTGAAAACAAAACAGGATTGTTACAAGTTAGCACCTTTGTGTTAATGTTACAGAGAGAGCACTGTACTCATCTTCCACCTAAACCATCACTCTTGTATTGACTGACCAAGCTGGGCTGGCAGAGATGAAGGGTATAATTCCCTGTAGTAAACTAGATTATAACAAGGACTACCTTGGTGTTTGCTCCTTTCAGAGCTCTTAGTTTTTTAATGAGTGGCAACAGTGGTTGTACAGCTGTTCCTCTGAAGATGATCAGTTCCTTGCTACATCATGGCAGCAAATTAAAGCCACAGTTCAGCCCATGGACTTCATTTAAGAACATGGATGTTAAGAAATTCACAGTGCCCAAAGAGAAGCAAATGAGTGAAACATGACAACTTCAGAATCTTTCAGTATAAAATCCATGATTCTTTGATAAGCATAATAATTCTGTCATAGTTCTACTATTTTGTCTTCTCTTTAACATGAACTTTGTTGTAATGACTTTAATATAATACCTTTAATATTTTCAGCTATGTTTAGAATTTATCATACCTTTTTCTCAGTAAAGTAGGTTCTGATACTCATTTTGTTCTTCTGCTACAGATTAAAGAGCACCTCGCCAAAGGACAGAGGATGTTGGCTGGTGATGGCATGTCCCAAGTTACAAAGACGCTGTTGGATTTAACTCAGAGGAAAAACTTTTATGCAGGAGACCTTCTTATTTCTGTGGAAATCCTCAGAAATGTTACAGACACATTTAAAAGAGCAAGTTATATCCCTGCATCTGATGGGGTGCAGGTAAGAGAAACATTATAAGAGTAATTTTTCAGTTGATGTAGTTCATATCAGAATACTGAATGCCATTTATTTTACTGACTGTGGAAACAAAATCTTCTGAATGATAGGCATAAACATTGTTCACATTAAACTAAGATAAAACTGTAAAACAGGAGAAGACTCAGTTGCATTTAATGAGACAAATATCCAAAACACCGCAGCGAGTGAAAAATGTAAGATCCTTGCTTTGTAAAGTTTTGAGTATCTTTCTTTTTCAGGGTTTGGTTTGACTGATAGGGATGTGTTGGTATTTTTTAGCACCAAGAAATTCACTAGTGTTTATTGTTCTAGTTCATTTCAGTTCAAAAAACTATCCACGACGTTTAGTTATGCCATTCTGGCAATGCTTGTTCAATTCAAATAAACAAAGCTCATTAAAAGTGCATAGGAGTGATGGATAGTGCATTTCATATGATTTTTCCATTTCACATGTGAGGTTAACTCTTCCTGTGCAAGAGGCCAATTAAAATGCTATCAGGGATAAAAACAATAATAATTTCTATATAATGGGCTGTCCAACTCAGTGTATAATGTTCATAAATATTTCACAGGACTTCCAGATCAGGATATTGGTTTTATCTATACCTGAAAATTTTAGACACTTTTCAATGACTATAAATGTACTGAAAAAGAATACTAAGAAGGCAGAAATATATATTATTTATGATAAAGAGAGTTTAATGATCATTCATAAATTAATAATGAAGTTCATATTGCAGGTTGTATGTATGTATCTGTGTAAAGGTGAGCATAGCTTATAAATACACTCTGGTATATATGCATGCAGATAATTGGAGGTGTCTTGGAAAAGACAATTTTCTGCAACTTAAGTTTTGAAGAGCTTGCTATTATATTTTCAGGGTTTGGGGGTTTTTGGGGGTTTGGTTTTTTTTTTTGGTTTTCTATGCACAAAGAAAAATTAACTTCCATGTAATACCAATGTTTCTTATGTTGGCCTGTAGTCAACTGAAAATAATATTTTTGAACAGTACTTTCCAAAAAGTATTTTGGCTGGACAATCCCTTTTAAAATTTTTTTAATTGTATGAAAACAAACATCTATTCCTACTTTCAGTAAGTTTTACTATTAAACAGGTTGTTATTTACTGAAAATTTTGCATGCATTCAACAGTCTGACAGCCCAATGTGACTTCTTCATGGTTCACAGGCACTACAGAAATCTGTGGTACAACCAGCCTTGAGAAACTGCTTGGCACAATTGATTTTGTTCATGTACGTAGCAGATCAGGTCATTTGCACTTCACATACATGAGAGGGAATTTTATTTTTTCCCACTAGTGACAGTGCCAAAAGGTCTGTTCCCTCCAGCAATACAGAGCTGTTTCGAAAATGCATAGTAGTATTCTGGCAGCGCATGGCAAAATTATTAGTATTATTTTAATAATTTTTTATGAATCATTTTAAAGTAAAGTAATTAGAAAAGGCAAAAATTGGTAAACCATATTGTAAAGGAAATAAGGAAGATTTTTCAAACCACACAAATAATCGTGTTTCAAGATTTAGATGCCTAAATACTAAGAGCTCTTAAACTGAAACCTCCCATTGAAAAAAAGGCATGGAAAAAAAAAAGAAGTTTAACAAATTGCAAGCTAAGGTAAAATCCCTAAACAAATGCATAGTGTTCAAGAACATCTGTGAAATCAGAATGAAGCATACCTTTTGTACAGGGGATATATTAAACTGTTCCTATTACTGAGTTCTGATGGTATAAAATGAAATCTTGGCTCAGCAATATCGGTTAAAATTTTTGTCAATTTTTGAGAATCCAGAATTTTCACACATGTAAACATGTCATATGCTACCATACTGTGGAGGATTGTATTTAATTTTTATTTTCATCTCAACATATTTTCATAATTTCTTGTCCATCATCAAAGGAAGTGACAAAAAGGGGAAAATTAAATTTATTTGCACAAAAATACCAAGATCCTGCTTTCTGAGAAAGCTCTGTGTGATGCTAATTCTGTTCTATTGTTTGCACTAGATAAAGCTTAGAATTTCTTAGGTGTTGGATTTTTGGTTTAAAGAAATTCTCAGAAAAGTGTGAGGTTTAAAATCCCTGAACATCATCATTTATAATTTTGCATTATGTCAGAAAAGTACATTGTGAATTATAGGTAATGGTATTTTTAAATGTCCATACAAAAACACTTCCATCTCTGTTAAAACTGAGAAAGGACAACTGTATATGTCTGAGTACTACTGCTTCATACAAATCCCACCCATCTGGATAGTTCCTCTGCCATCTACCATCTCTGGCTTATATCCAGTATTAATACTCATCAGTAGTGCAAAACATGTGATTCAGAGGCTCCATAACCAAAAGAATGAACAGAAAAGTGAGATCAAATTTGAAAATTTCAGGCCAATTACTCAAAACAAAGATGCCATTATTTGATATGCTGCATAGAAAATGCCACTACCAAGAACAAAATGAAACTTCTAAAGTGTGCATGTCTAGCGCCAAGTTATTCGTTGTAGTGCTGTATCTCTTTTTGCGTATTTTAACCTTTTTTGCAACAGTATTTATGTATACGTTGCATAGACAGTATCAGGAAGAAAAATAGCCATGTGTGAGGCAGTTAAACAATATGGAAGGTACCTCGCATCAGTGACTCAAAGTACAGTAGCAGAAACAGTGGAAGACAAGAGTCGTGATTATTCTACAAGCAAAATTTTTCTCTTAATATGGGAGTTAATTTAAAATACACTGTGTAGGTACATTGAGGCTATTAGATGGCCACTGTACTATTGCTTGTGTAAGAAGGATGCTACCTGAAAGGTAATTAAAATTTTAAATAAGCATAACGTAAGAAATATTGTGGAAGCTTTCCAGAACTGGTCTAAGAGAGCTTGAACTACCTTCTAAGGACAGGAAAGGTACTACCGTTCAGGATAGGATGGCGAAGTGAGTTATAAAAGCCCCTGATCCAGCAACCAACAGGAAACAAGGTTTCTCCCAAAAGCTAGAGCAGTATAATCCCATTTATATTAGCCACAAGTACCATTGCTGTCAGTCAGGGATTAACAGGATTGCCCAGTACTTTTTTTCCCCCCACCTTTCCCCTCCCACGCACATGCGCTCTCTATGCTTAAGTCCAAAACTGGAGGTGACTTAAGGCTATCCATTAATTCCTCCTAGCGAGGAATTCGCTAGCTGTATAAAAGGATTTATGACAGCTTTATTCCTGCAGAGAGGGTCAAAGAACTGGGACTGAAACAGAGAATTGCAGCCATTGTATTACAAAAGAAAAAGACTGAAAGGAAGGAAATTAAATTAGGAAAACATAATTGTCCATTCCTGACTGTAACTGGCATTATCCTCAGAAAAGCCTCATCATAAATAATGGGCTCTGGCTGTCACAGTATTTTCCATAGTGGTCAGTTCAGTAAACACTACCATGAAAGGAAGAAGCTTGGTTCCACAAGGAGATCTAGTGTTTACTGTGGTAAACACATCAGATTGCATCATTAATGCTTCTAAAATTTAGCCTTCACACCTGTCAATCATTTTACTACAGGGCAGTGTTGTTTCTTGCAGCATGAATGCAGTAAAAAAGAGAATAGTCAATGTAGGTGATAGAATTTTAACCCGTATTCCCCTGTCGCATTTTTGGAGTGCATCTCATATCTACTCATTATTGAAGCAGTACAGCTATTTAATTGTCTGTTTGTTTAATTCACAAAGCATCGGTATTACTGACTGAAAAATCTTCATACATCTTAGCCTCCACTGCTACCATAGATATGACATCAACCAGATACAGAAATCAAGGAAAAAAATCCCAAGAAGCAAGGTATTTTTGTCACTAGACTCATATACAGAATATATGGTTTAATGGCAAGTACAAAGTACATAGTAAGTCGGTTGATGCTCGTATTTTGTTTGTACTTGAGTCTAGTATTATTTATAAACATTTTCACATATATTTCTATTAATTATTGGTCATTTTAATACTTTCACATAACTGAAACAAACATAAGATTTAATGAACACATAACATTATTAGCAAAAATTGCATAGTTTACACCTTCTGAGTGATTTTCAGGCAATCTAGGCTACTCTCAGATCTCATTATGCAGACATGAATACTTTTGCAATTAAGGTTTAGACTGTTTCTGCAGGGGAATCAGTGGCTGCAATGTAATACAAAACTAGCTTTGAACTAGTTCCTTTGTATGATAAATTATCCCAGACTGAACTCCATAGTGCTGGCACTTTAACAAGTTAAAGTTAGCTGTAAGTTCTGTCCACTGCATCTCCACGATATTGCTCTGAAATGAAAATCATGCTTTAAAAAGTGTCTTCCTCAGGCAAAATTGCCTTAAGGCTGACTCTACCTAGTAAAACTCTTCACCAGAATCATGATGTCCTACAGTAAATATGGTTATAGTGCCATAAAACTGCTTTGGCCAGCATAGGTTTGTTTTGGTTTTTTTTTCTTCTTTTTTTAACTTGGGGAACCAATAAAGCTGTGCATTTTTCCTAGCTGGATTTGTGTTTACACAATTATGATTTCCCAACCTGGTTAAACTAGCAAATCCTTTGTAATGAACTTAAACATAACTCTCTTTGGTATGCTTTGTTTTGCTACTGAAAACCTGAAAGAGATGAAATGTGTTCTTGGTATATAAGCAACATGTAGCTACATTTTCCTCTTCTTAGCTTGACTGAAAATTTCCCTGCTGTATCACTGCAAATTGGATCAAACCATGAGAACATTTATGTCCTGTCTTTAATCCTCATCACCTCGTTTCAACGAATACTTTTCATTTTCACAGGAGCTTGCCAAGCCATTTCCTTTCTTTTCGTGAAGCTTTGTGTTACTGAAGCTTATGGATGTTTTGCTACTGACTTCAGTGAGAGAGGAATTGTGCACTCATTAATGTACAACATCATTTTGCCCAAGTTCACCAAAGTGTCAGTCACCTCTATATTAAATTTGTCAAGTTAAAGCAATTTTTATCCATGTAAATATTATGGTTAGCATAATTAATTTCCTAATAATGAGGAAAAGATGGATTCTCTCGCTTTTGAAGTAGTTAGTGTTAGGTCTAGATTAAACTGGTTTTTATGTAAAATTAGTTTTAACAGGTTTTATTCAATTTGATATCCTACAATGTTTTACTTTTATGGTTGTGAGACATAAAATATCTGCAGTATCTCTTATTTGGAAATTAATGTCTTTTCAAGCACAGCCACAGTATCCGTAGTACACTAAATTTGGAGGTTATTTCCGCTCTCAGTTCAGTCACTGTGCAATGCTTTGTACTTTCATTAAATAGTGAGTTAAAGCTACTTTCTACTTAAAACTTATTTAAACCCTATTTATCACCCCAAAATGGCTAAAAAGTAAATGCAGGTGAGGGAATGACCATTAATCCAAGTTCCACTAAGGTCTTGTGTTTGATATTTCACTTAAAGGGTTTTCAGAGATTGTGAGGATTTAATTGCACTCTTCAGGTAAGGTCATTGGAAAATACATGTCTCTTGTATGAAGGAACAGATATATTATAATTGACAGGCTGTAGACAAAATTGACATTCTGCAGAGAAAGTGATACAGAGGTGAGAAGAACAGACTGTGCAAATTCTTAGCTTTCAAAGATGAAGCTGGGAATACAAATTGGTAGAGAGAGCAGACAAAATTGGAAAGTTCTCCACAAACACTTGGAAGAAAGTGATTTTTAAAATGGACAATTTAAAAACTAAATGGCATGGCTTTTAGTTTTTTCTTCATAGTTGAATAGGAGAATCAGATAAAGAAATTAAAAGTTAATTAAAGAAATTAATTAAAGAATTATTCCTTTTTCTGTTGAAATTACTGAAAGGACGGAGGCAAACTAACTATTAAAAAGTGGAAAAGTAAGTGTTTTCTTAGTGTTTTTTGTTTACTTGCAAAATACATAGTTGTCTAGTTTCTGGAATTAGAGCAGTTTGAAAATAGAGCACTGTCATGTTTAGAAGTTTTGCGACTTTAAAACAGTTCTTATCTAATACAAAGCAGTAGTAAGGAACCTGCTTATATGGCCAGAAAGTAACCATAAATTATATGTGTCTTTTATCAGTCTAATGTATTGTTTCGTTATCTCATCTCTTCCATTGCCAGAAAATAGGCTGCTGAACTGCATCTGTAAAGAGAATGGAAAACTTTCCTAATGTCAGCTTAAGGATATGACTGTATATGTTATTGAATGTCATTTTACTTTGTCTTTTATTTAATTGATTTTTCAGAACTTCTTTCAAATCATTAGTAACCTCTTAGATGAAGAAAACAAAGAGAAATGGGAAGATGCACAACAGGTGAGATTTGCATTTTGTAACTCCTTGATTTAAAAACTATGTGTATTATGACATTCACTGTATCAGGAGCCACATTTTATTTCTTTAAGTCATGATAAAGTGGGATGTATGGTTTCAAAATTCAGGTTAAATATACACCCTGCTGAAGGTGAAAGGAAATCCTAAGTGCGATGTTATTTTGGAAATAACTGATCCTTTTAAAAAAGGAGCAGTTCCAGGACTCACTGTCTAATTCCTTAGATTAAAATTACATAAAGAATATAAGACACTTTTCGTGATGAACAGATTTCCATTGCATTCCACGGGATTGTTCATTATGTCTTTCCTTTAGATGTTGTAATGAAGTACATGTGAAAGCTGAAAAATGCTAAGGGCTAGCTGCAATGATACTTTCATTAAACAGAACACATCAGAACTCACCTAATGAACTCATTTGGTGTAAGTCCACCAAAGGACTTGCAGAAATGTGAACAATAGACCTTTTTTAGTAGGTTGTATTTAGGAGAAAAGTTGTGATCCTTAAGACTGACAAATTTTAGGACTAAGTTAGATATTATGGTAGCACTTTATAAAATAGTAAAGTCTTACAAAAAAGCAGTAGTTTATTAAAAAAAGTTTAAAATTCAAATGGAACCCATTGTTTTGTTTGAATAAAAGTATTTCCTATATGCTTATACCAAGAACATTATAAGATAATGTTAATATTTATGTTCATGAACATGACCGCAGAGCTATCAAATTTATTCAAATACAACTAACAATGACAATGGAGATAAACAGATAACTATGTACAGAGAAAAAATTATGGAGGTAGTCAAAGGCAGAGAAACATTTCTGTATGAAGAATGATTAAACAAAGCAGATATTTCCATATATAAAAGAGTCAACTGCACTTATGTGCAATAGTAACTTTTAAAATCAGGAGTGAATTGGAGAATGTGATGAAGGAATGATTAATCTATTCACTTGTGCTTCTTGTAGAATAACTATAGTGGCAGATTCCGAATGAATAGTAGGAGATACTTTTTCTACAACAAATCAGGTTGCAGAACTGGCCACTGAAATTACATGAGTTAAAAAAGTAGGTAGACAATTAATGAAAGAAAAGTCAATATAGGACTGTTCATGGGAAGACCCTGTTCTTGCTTACGAAAATTCTTTTACAAGAAAGTGCTAAAGGTTGGGAAAGAATTCCAAAAGAAGTATCACTATGTGCATGCCTCTGCGTACTCTTCCTTAGACATGCTCTTTGCCAGCATCAAATGCAAGAAAACAGCTTACACAGATCTCTTATCTGCTCTTGTATGATCATTGCCACTGTTTTATACAGATACTTGAAATATGTTCACTTTGAATGGTTTTCAGTAAAATTCTAGGTGTTTGATGGCCTTTGAAGCTATTTAACTCAATTTTTGTAAGTTTGTCTTTATAGTATGACTAAGAATGGGAAGATCAGGACTTCTTGCCTTGCAGTAGACATATGATGCTGCAGCTGACCCATTGTAATTTAGCCAACCAATCACATTTTTCTTTTGTTGTTTTTCTGTTCCTCTGTGTAAGAGCAAACTACAAAAATAGACAAAGTATGTCTTTTTCTTTAGTGGTGGTGGATGGAAGCAGCAAAATCACATGCATGTAGGCCGTTTCCATAAACAGTATCAAGATTAAGGAATGAATATTAAGCACCTATTTTAGCCGCAGTAATGAACAGACAGGATACCAGTCCTTATCTTCTCAGTCTTATCATCTTCTACCTCCATCCTGCCTGCTTGCCTATGCCATGTCCACCATCAGTCCTGCAAAGATCAGGGGATGACAGCAGCTGAGAGGAAATGGTGAGAACATGGAGGTAAAAGAGGGAAAAATATTTTGTTCTCTCCCCTCATTGCTGCTGGCAGAAGCTATGTTGAAAAAGGGGGTGGAGGCAAGTAATATCTACTTTTCTGTAGCTCCTTCTCTCTGCCTGGTAGTTCATTGCCTTGTAGACCTGAGTACAGCACTGGTAGACAGGCAGGAACAGAAGCAAGCACCAAGATGAGCTGAATGCAGGAATAGCAGGGCTATAGCTGATCAGTGACAAAGCTGGGGAATTCACTAAATCTTAGACTCCTGAGCTATGGCACATTCAAAAAAAACACTGGTCTTGTTACTGTTCTTGGGCAGTTGCATAAGCCATCTCAAAGAAAATGTCAAAGCAAGTATCTCTTCATACAGGCTAGGAAGGAAGAGCTGGACTCCTAACATTCTTTTTTTCCTTCAATATTGGAAAAAAAAAAAAAAAGAGGTTTGCTATACAAAATACTATTTTCTAGCATATTCTGGGTAAAACAGAGAAACATTATAGCTAAATAGAATTGGATTTAAAAACAGAAACAGTATTATTTGAAATTATCCTGCACAAAGACCTTTTTATGTCAAAATCAAGATAAGAATTGAATTTGAAACTAATGTGTTCAAGTCATTACATACTGTGAATGCAATCTAGTGCAAACACTATTGATTCATTAGAAAAAAAGTACAAATGATTCTGTTTCTGGTTCAGATGCACAGCTGACTTATTTTTGGTAATGAAGTATTGCAAACCAAGGGGCAGTCTAGCCAAATTTTTTTGCCAGCTTGCAAGGTTTTCTTGAACTCTATTGTTAGCATAGATACCCTGTTGTCTGGATTCTTTGCTGGAAAGAAAATCTTACTCCCTGTCAGCAACTTGCTGACTTTCTATCAGGTATATGGCAGCAATGCCTCGGCACATCCTTTTTTCTAGATTACGTGCCAGTACTTGAGACCATTAATTACAGGTTATATGTATTCAGATAAGCAGCACTCACTTTAATACTTGCCTTTTGTTAAGAGCTAATATAAAGCAGTACACACAGGGAATCACTTCCAACCTCCGTTATTCTGTGATTCTACTACTCCACATCAGCAATGAAAATAGTGCTACCAGTAACAATTCATATTACTTAAATATTGATTAAAGCAACAAAGATTTATCAAGCTGGAGAAGCCATAGTAAGACTTGCATTCAGCTCTTTGTGTCAATAGTTCTGAAGTTTTTGAAGATATCTCCCAGAGGAATGAGGAATATTTTAATTAGAATTATTCTGGAATATGAAATGCTTTAACCATTAATGAAAGTAATAGCCAGTAAAAAATCTTTTGGTAAGTGCAATAAGTTAGCACAAACAGTCCACAGTTCCAGTGCAAAGCTGATTTCATGTAACTTTATGGGAAGTAGTGTCTGTTCACATGAGGATCTAATGACAAAATGGTTGTTTTCCAGTGACAGAAAATGTTTGTTATTGAGACATGAAAAGAGCAGTTTGACTGTTAAGTCTCACAATTCATTTGATGACATTTAGATTTTATTTGAATCTGCTGCTGTAGAGGTTTAGATATAATTGACATGTCTTACCTTCCTTTGTTAGATTTATCCTGGTTCGGTGGAGTTAATGCAGGTGATTGAAGATTTTATACACATTGTTGGAATGGGAATGATGGACTTTCAGAATTCATACTTAATGACTGGAAATGTAGGTAAGAAATAGGAATTTCTTCTATCAAATTTATGACCTATTGAAAATCAGAAATTGCAAGTATGTACTACAGAGTTGCTACTTCTATCACAATCCAGATTAAGCTGCTCCTACTCCTCCCGGATATCTCTGTTGCTTGGTTATCTTGTCTCTGGTTTAACACACTCAGTATGCCTTTCATGTTGGACGATGGACGACTTCTTAATAGTATCTCAAGGTCTAAATGTAAAATTGCAGACTCTAAATAAAATTTAGAAAATACTCATCAGGATACTATGAACTGTAGGTATATGTTAGAACATTTCCGGGTTATAAAGTGTTTCAAATGATAATTTAGAAACTCATGCTAATTAAAATAATAATGATTGTTAAGGGTCGAGGGACTGAGGTAACAACTCCTCGAATTCCTTAACGATCCCCTTTGTCTCACTAGAGACAGAAGGGGTTTAAGGGGAAAGAAGAAATTCACACCTTGGTCTACATTCAGGAAACTGAAACAAACTTTTAATAAACCATAAATCCACACCACTATACACTACTATATATATAGGCACAAACCGAGAAAGGGGAAAAAAACGAAGGAGAGAGGACTTAGATAACCAAAGCTCTTAACAGTCTTGTTCAAGGTCAGTGCTCTTGGCAGACACCCAGCAGCAAGGCAGGAGTGAAGACTCTGCAGCTGCAGACAGAGAAAGCAGAATTCTTCTTGTGGCGAGACGGTGGGGGAGAAACCCCGCACGGCAAGGAAAACCGCAGGAAAAACTCCCTGCACGAAA
>NW_010404052.1:39604-41604 GCF_000710305.1 Buceros rhinoceros silvestris | reverse complement strand
TTTTTTTTTACTGGCTTACTGCATGAATTGAGAAACCGCAAGTATTTCTGGATCTCAGCTCTCCATCAATAAAGCGGAGGTACTAATACACAATTTATGAGGACACTGTGAGTCTCTAATGCACCTTGTGGATGCTGGGAAAGGAGGTGGTATAAAAATGTAAAATATTTCCAGACCCTCCGTTTCCTTTTCATACTTGCACTGCTTTAAATGCTGTAATTCGTTTTCCTTTCTTCTCAAAGAGTTTATAGGCTAAATACACTGTGATCTCAAATAGTAGAAGAAATACAGTTCTTCCCAAAGAGGAACAAAACAGACTTCATGGAGTTCAATAGAACACTGAAGTCAAGAAAGGCCTCTAGGTTAAAAACCCCCCCACGACTTTTCATACTGCTACAAGTTTCTTTTAACACGTACATTTCATCAGAGGAAATTTCTAATTCGGACACAGTGATCCTTCCTGCTCACTTATACATGTTGAAAGGTCTCCTGGAAAAAAAAAAAACCAGAGTGAACAAAACAATGAGTGAACGTGTACCACCAGCACTGGCTGGGAACGTTTAGAAGACCCGTCCAACTAAAGCAGAGCTGAAGTACCCCATTATTGCTTCCCTTCCAAAAGGTAACCGTGGCTTCTGTTCACTGGTACATTAAAACATTCTTTGTTGTTAATAAGGTTTATCTTTAAAGACAAACAATTCAGGTAAATGTGGCATACTGTGTAATCCACAGAAACAACTGCCCTTCAGATCCACTAAAAACGTTGATCCCAAATTGAAGCCTTATTCAGACACTTTTTTTTTCCAAATCATCTTTTGACAAACGCTTCCTTTGTGCAGATTTCTGCAGGTCCAAAATGAACCCTGCCCGTTCTTGCCGTGCCAGTGCCCAGCTCTCCTGTCAGCTTGGCAGCCGCTCCTCTCAGAAACCTGTACGGACTCCCCGAGCCCACTTTCTCTGTGGTTCCAGGACGGTGGCTGCGATGATGTAGTGGCAGCGTCCAGGACAAAACAGGAGGGACAGTGCTGGGGCTGGAAACACGGCCATGGTGCACCTCAATGCGAGGCCTATCAGAACGCGTTGGAAAGCCCTCCTTGATCCTCAGCAGCAGCTCAACCCCCCTCCTGCTGCTCGCACTATAGGACAGCATTTTCAAGTCCCGTTCTGGCACATGTATACGTGTATCACTTATCGAGCGACTGGGATGATTTAAACGTACCATGTTCCTCTCGTGCGCATCTACATCGAAATGTTTAAGAACACAATCCTGGAAAAGTAATTTGAAAAATAATTTCCTTTTAGCATCCCAGCTGCTGAGATGATTAAGTCACTAATACTTTGTAAGTTCTCCAGCTCTCAAGAGACCTCTTGCATTTGGTATTATTTGCAGAAGTGCAAAATCCCTAATTCCTATTTAGCTTCAGTCAAGACCCACTACAATCAACTCACTCTCTTTAAAAAAAAAAATATTCTTATGAAGACATTGCATCAGCAATGTTACTGCTACATTCCATTGCTGGATTTTTACAGCACTGCTTTTCAGCTGATTACTTCTCATTTATTAAAACTGCAGACAAGTGTTACAAGCTACTTTTAAAAGCATATTTGTATTATTTTAACAGCGAGAGTTCTATGCAGGATTACTTTGCTCTATACCGGTACATTTGAAGATGCAGAAAAAAGTTTTGCAAAGATGTGATCAGCAATCAGATGTTTATACCACATAGGAAAACCAAGGAGAGTCAGACATTAAACCCTCACTTATGCCTTCTCTGCAGGATGTATCACAAATGACCTTTGCTATTAAAAAAATAAAAATAAAATCACAATGACAAGAAGAGAGAGATGATCAAATACATTATTAACAGGGCTGCTCGATATTTAGTATATACATTACTCTCAACCTTTATTTTCTGCATCTCTCTAATATTTCAAGTGGTAGCACTATCACTGCCATCTCTCTTCTGTACCTGGGGAAATGCCTCAATCCTCAAAACCTT
>NW_010404052.1:15986-39502 GCF_000710305.1 Buceros rhinoceros silvestris | reverse complement strand
CAGGAGAATTTGCGAGAGTCAGTTCTCCTTGATGTCTGTCAACTTGCTGTTCGGTAATATTCTTCTGGTGTGCAAAGCCATTTGCGTCTACAGTTCCTCGCTGGTCACAGAGACTGTGATACTTTCCGGCCAGCTGACAGTTCAGTTCAACGGTAAAGCAAATTTATAAGTTCTACCCAAACTTGTAAGCTGTACCTAACCAAAGCCCTCAAATTATAAACATACAAACTGGAGTTTGGTTCTTGAATCAGCTCCAGACTGGTCAAGAGTGAGGCAAGAATGGCTGCGGTTATGGAAAAGGACCACAACTTGGGAATAGTCAGTTTAAAAACTGGAGCAGGGGAGGAAACAGACGGGAACTATCCTGACAAGTAGTGCAGGAGTATGAACCACAGAGGGAAGTTAAAGATGAGCAAGGAACTGATTCATTAAGGTGATTTCAGTAGGTGAAGAAACAGCAGACCTGCAAACCAGAGGGCAGAGCTGAGTTTTGGCATGAGGAGATGCTAGAGGATCTAGGAGAGCTAGTTTGACATACTAGGACCAAGAACCAATAGAAGGGGAGGGAGGAACCAAAACTGTGCAAAATGTCTAAGGAAAGGAGGTGGCGTCCAAGAGCAGTATGTATTAGGAAGCAGGCAAAGAGTGAGTTAGAATCAGTCGCTGCAAACAGGGCCAGAGAAGTGAGGAGCCAGGAAGATGGGAACTCAATGTTTGCTCAATGGCTGGAACAGGGAACCTAGAGGGATTAAATAAGGAATAAAATCTGAGTAGGTAAAGAGAAGCACATGGAATGAGGGCAGAGAAGGAAAGGAGGACTAGGAGCAGACAGGGAATAAAGGGTCACAGCTGTCCCTCTGACAGAAGCTGTCATTGCAAAGCCCTCTTGCAGTGCATGTGGAGAACGTGCGCCATAACAAATGCAAGTTTTTGCAAGAGCTCTAAAGTCACAGGTGACACGTGTAGACACCAGCATGACACTAGGACAGAACAGCATCTCCACAGACCACAGGAAGATTTGCCAAACTATCTAACAAATGCCAGAACTACCCTTACCGTGCAGCCTTCTTTGAATATGTGTTAGGACACTAATTAAATGATCATGAGCTAATTTTCCCTTACTTAAATAGAGCAGCTCTGGTGATAGAGCTGTACAGCAGAAAAAGCTGTTTTCCATTTAATTTCTGCTTCATTTTTGCTGGAAATGGAGAACAGTAAGTGAAGCAGAGACTTTCAGAGACCGCTAAAACATATGCTATTTTTATTCCTGCCCCAAGTTTTCCACGTAATTCTAGTTCTAACTGCCTGCCATCAAGTTTGCAGACACACTCTGTATCAGATGCTTGTAATTAGCGGATCCTTCTAACACCTTCGTGACTGATTTTGTCCTCCACAGAACAACATTAAGGTCTCCTTTCGCACACACCTGGGAACCTCGCCCAGCAACTGAGAAGCAACCTCCCAAACATTCTCTAACATAAACTCCTATGCTTATGAAATACTCAGGCATGTTATGGATGGACACCTGTTAGGAAGTCCTCAGGACACACACTGAACAAATAAATGGGTAAAATGTTTTGAAAAAACCCAACCAACCGCCTCAGTGGGTCTTTATAGTAAAGGGAGCCTGTGGCTGTATCCCAAATAAGCATCTCCGTAACCCTGCTGGATGGGTTAAACAGCCACAGAAGTGTGGCTGGGGGTCAGTGCGACACATCCTGGACGGAGGCTGAGCACACGTTTAGGTCGTGGTATATCAAAACTGGAACCCTTACACTGTTGCCAGTGTTACCCGAACCTTCCGGGTTGTATTTTAGACGGAAATAAGTCTGTGCATCAACACCACCCAAGCTAGACACCGAGAGAGACAAACAGGAACCCACCCCCTCCAGACTGACAGACTACAATAATATTCGAGTTGTATGCCACAATGGAAAATAGAAAAAGGAGTGAATAGCTTAAATATAAGGTGACTTTGCAGTCACAATAGCATTATTCCAAAATAGGTGTGTGTGGATAGAGAATGCAGAGATATATACATAAAATTGTTCTCAGTGTCAGTGGAAACAGTACGCTCAATGCACTGATTTGAAAGAATGTTTTGAAACAATAAATTAACTTAGTGTCCTTCTTTATATTTGGTTATGCAAAAATTCTTTTATTTTAAACAATGGTGGATTTATTAGTGCTATTTACTAAATATTCATCATCCTCAAAGCTGAAAATTATTCTAAAGCAGCTGATTGTTTTATTTGTCAGCTACACATATTAGGGTAACAAGAGCCTCCTTGAAACAGGTTCTTAATCCTCATTAAGCTGAAGAGCTGTCAGTAAATATCACGCGAAAGACAAGGCTATTGCTATTAGAATATGTTACATAGATTCAAATCCTGTGGTCCCAAACTTGGTCACAAGAGAAGATAGTCTGTCCAATTAGGGGAAGATGAAGATGTCTGGAAGCATGAGAATGTAATGATACAAGCACACTTAGAAACAGGACCCACGTTTTAAGTGAGACTGCGGGATTTCAGCCAAGATACGTGACTATCAATCCTGATTCAACTGAATTCCTCTTTTAGAAATGCTGTCTATGCTTACAACACTACAAAGACTCACAGAATCATTCGGGTTGGAAGAGACCTTTAAGATAATCAAGTCCAACCACTGACACAGCACCACCAAGCCACCACTAAATCACGTCCCTCAGCACCATATCTGCGCATCTTTTAAATACCTCCAAGGATGGTGACTCCACCACCTCCCTGGCAGCCTGTTCCAATGCTTCACAACCCTTTTGGTGAAGAAATTTTTCCCAATATCCAACCTAAACATCCCCTCGCACAACTTGAGGCCATTTCCTCTTGTCCTATTGCTTGTTACTTGGGAGAAGAGACTGACCCCCACCTTGCTACAACCACCTTTCAGGTAGCTGTAGAGAGTGACAAGGTCTTCCCTCAGCCTTCTTTTCTCCAGGCTAAACAACTCGAGTGCCCTCAGTTGCTCCTCACAGGACTTGTGCTCTAGACCCTTCACCAGCTTCGCTGCCTTTCTTTGGACATGCTCCAGCACCTCAATGTCCCTCTTGTAGGGAAGGACCCAAAACTGGACACAGTTTTCAAGGTGTGGACTCACCAGTGCTGAGTACAGGGGGACAATAACCTTCCTAGTCCTGCTGGCCACACGATTTCTGATATTCAGATATATACATACGCACACACACACACATTCTGATATTCAGATCCATCAAAGTATAAGAGAACTGATGGAAGCTACAGGATCTCATGAACTAAGAGCAGCTGTTGTTTCAATAGACTAAGATACCATCATTCAAGAAAATTAACGCTGTCTTTTCATCTGCTTGCTGTAACTTTGGTGGTAGTGTAAGCAATACGATTTATAGCACGCTATGAATAGCTTCTTTTCAAATTTGGGTACAGATTTTTTGATAAAGTACTTTAGAACAGCTACAGAGAAGCTAACAAAAAGTCCCTCCAGCCCAGTAAACTCTATCTCCAGCAGCAACCCACAGGCTACGCATAGGAACAGTGTCGCTATATATTTGCCATGTTCATAAACTGTTTGTAGCTCAGGGACTTCCTTGAGCCAAAGTTAGAGGCTGAAGAGGTCTCAGTCTTCATGCTTTGAAAATGCATCCAGTCACTTTTCTGTGAACGCTGAACTCCCTGACGTACTTTCTGAAGAATACAGCATGATAAGGCAAAATAAATTGTGCATAGTTTCATGCCAAGTTTCAAGATTAGCTGTGATGCAGAACAGATGAACTTTCGAAGCAGGATTAGATAAGCTGCTTAATTGAGTTCAGATTCCTTAGAAAAGCTACTGGGGTTGTTTAAAACAGAGTAGAGAATTCTGCAATAGCAGAGGTAGTCATGCACAGTACCAAGTCAATGCCAGAATTAGAAGGAAAGGTGAGAAAGAATCTCTCTCTTATCATAACAGAAAAATCCATCTAGAATTAGTAAATTATGATTAAATTCAGTGAATGACAGAAAGGTCAATAACTTTGGATAGAAAGGAGATTAAAAAAATTGGAAAAATCAGCTCTCACGTCTGAGAAAGCTAAAGGCATCCAAGGTAAATAGAACCACTGTAATCCCCACTGCCCATCCCGAGACAAATCACTGGGTTTAGACAAGACAAGGAAGTTTTTAGAATGCGTGATTCTACAATGTCTGTGCAAAACCAGAAATAAGAGTTACAGTTCCTTTTTAATACATCAAGGCTATTGCCTACATTATGTAGTAGCAGGGACCAACAGGAACATATTTCTAAAACAAAAGATTTGGCACCAAGAAAGCGACAGCTCCCTTGTACGCATTTCAGGGCGCTTTTACTTTGGAGCAGCTGTGCTGGGAGCCTGGTGGAAGGCACTGGATTCAAGGAGTCAGCGATCTCAAGCCAGCCACGGCTGCTTTGGGACTTGCACTTCAGGCCTGAGAAGCCCGTACGTTAGCATGAGTAGCCTCAGTAACGCTGGCGTGCCCCAGCCCTGCGCCGGTGGCTGTTCTAACAGAGACACCGTTCCAGTCTGCCAGGAGAAGACACTGATTCGGCTTGCTCCTCGATATAAAAGGCACTGCGGCATGGTGGGGAGAGGAACCTCTCCACAGACAATCTGTGCAGCGTGCCTTGGGAAAAGTCCATCCAGGGTCCCTCCAGGAACAGAAATGTGGGGTTTCCAGCATCTGAAAGGATGTACCATTTACTCCATTCTCTGTATTCATATTTTTGTTTTATCTTATTAAAACAGCCACTTTATTAAGCTGCTTTTTTTTTTTTCTGTCAAACCTTTCCTACTGAGATCCAGAAAGAATCCTGTTCCACCTCTGTCTCTCCCTGGCCAGTGCAGAGCACTAGCTCTGGTCAGTTCTATACACCAAATGCCCACTAGTGTTTGGAGTGTATTAAAGAGTGGAAAACAGGATAGAGAATAGAGGAATGAAAGGGAAAAGGGGCTTAATTATTTGAGGACATCTTTCAAGGTTAGGTTGGGTAGTTCATACGAAAACCCTGAAAGGAAGTAAATGTTTGATAAATAAGAACTAGAAAGTAACTTTCTCAGAGAACACCAACTGTTTTGTATAAGAGTGAGATTATAGAAACTGCAGGAGAAATTCTGTTTTAACTTACTCCAACATATCATCATACATATGTGCAACTTCCTTGGAAACCTGTTGGAAACCTGTTTCCTCAATGTTCTCCAAGTAATTTTCTCCAGAGAAGTTAGCTCACAGAATCTGTGCTGCTTTTAGCTGCTGAACATTTTGAGCATTTTCTCGGCAATTAAATAATTCTGTAGAAATCCCATTGTTGCAGTTTGAATTTCAGATTAAGTTAAAGATGTTACATTATTCTAAGTTAAAGGACAACATGTGCACTCTCCAGGCATTTCAAGCCCTACTGCTGCATGTAAGGTTCGGCTGTCTGAGGCAGATGCCCCTGGCTCCAAAGAATGAATGCTTTTAACTGGGAGACACATGCTAGATTTATTATTCAATTAACTGAGCTCCATGAATACACTTGGCTGTCTACAAACAGCAACGTGCTATCACAGCTCCGGGCTCCAAACTATTATCATTAAAAAAAAAAGAGGGACATCAGTTATTTCATGTGCATAACCTGTGATGTAAGTTGTTTAGAGAATGGCCCATATAGAGAAGTTCAACAGCTGCCTGTAGTATAATATATCCAAAACAGGAGACACTTCTAATTACAGTGCTGATTCTAGTAAACCCCTAAAGTTTCTTTCCTGATATGCCCAGAAGGAGTGGCCACAGGTAGATCTGGGGGCAAGAAGGAGCAGGGAAGATGATAAAACCAGTGGAATCTTTCAGGTGACATTAAACTATGTTTCTGTGGAAAAAATTCTTGGTAAGCAGCTGTAACCCATCATGTAAGACAATGAAACTGAAGGAAGAAGAAGGAAAGACCGATTCCTCCAACAAGATGAAGCTCAGTTCAGGTAAATGAATTTACGAGCATGTAGTGAGACAGAATAGTTACAAAAGCCACAGGCTGCAGTGAGTTGTCAAGGCGAGTCCTTGCAAAAAGACCTCTGTGATTTAATTCGATAAACAAAAAGTGAGAGGGAAGGGAAGAAACTGCATGTGAAGGAAATTTAAAATGCCTGAAAAGTAGGAACAGGTATTCAGCCTGTTAAACCCCCCCCCAAAATATTTAAAGCTCTGTCAGTAAAATAATTTCCCTCCACTCAATCATAACCCAAATGTATTTCTCCTTAATCTAAATAGTCATGGTCTTGAAAGGAATGTGAAAAAGCTCTAAGACAAAAGTGAAATAATAACAATTACACAGTTGTTTTCATATACACAGCATTGATTTAATTGTTAAATGTTAATAAAACTGTAAAATAGAAATTTTTTTTTAGCTCAAGAAACTTTAAAGATGATGTAAGAAGAATTTATGAATCTGATTTTGAATGGAGATGTCCTATCTGGTGTTGACCTTCTATCTTGATCAAGGAATTAAGTGGCTGGAAAATAAATAATGCGGAGGGAATTCTTCATTATATAATAAACTGTTATCATGGCTTTCGGTTATTTGTGAAGAGTGACCTCCTCTTCACCCAAGAATTTTACAGACCATCTTTAAAGTAAACTGATGTATAGACAGGAAAGAAGTTAGAAGGAACAGACAAACTTTATGGATTGAATCTTCTATCGATCCCAGGATAAATCCTGAAAATACTCCCTCTCCAAGCTTACACCAGGTTGCACTTGTTAAGTGATGGCATTAGTAAAACAAATCCAAGATTACTGCAAATTCAGAAAAATAAACCAGAGGAAACTGGTCGATTAAACACATTGTTGCCCCCTTTTCCCGGGCCAAACCACAACAGAGCGGGTCATAAGGCCCCTGCAAGAGCAACACGATGAACAAGTTGAGTATTTCTTTGGCAAGATAGAGTTCTCTGCTGCCAATGTTTTACACAAAACTGTAATTCTCTGAATGCTTGAGGAACAAAGAGCAGTCGTTCAGAAACCCAAGCCTGCCTTTCAATCCATCCTGGGCTCTAAGGAGCTGTCTCTCTTGCCTCTCAAATAACCTACACATCATCGGTTTCCTCCCTCCCTGCTTCTGAACTAGTCACCGGCATCTCTAGTTCAGTGCCTTAGACCCTACGTTAGCAATCAGCGACAAGGAAATCATCTTTCCTCTCCTGTGCTGGCTTTTTCACCACGCTACCACAGGTAACAGCTGCTCGTGCTGCTGAAAAAGAACTCATGCCATAAGGTCCAAGCACAACATTGTGTGCAATCTGCGACTGCTGGAATCTCAGACACACTCCCCAGCTGGGTCCCCGATGTCAGTGCTGAGAGTGACTTAGCCCAGCAAGAAAAAAGTAAGCAAGTCAACAACTGATTTAAGGAACGACTTACCTATTTTTTTTATCAGAACATTTTCATGACAATTGATTTCCATCTTGTCCAAGCCACTCCAGAGTTAAGTTTCTCTCCCAATTTTCTTTTACCAAAGCAGGAGAGGGTGTTTCTAGTTCATCCCTAATGTGGAGTGGCCAGGCTAGGGTATGAACATTTTGTTCTAATTCATTACCAGAAACTAAAATTGCAGATCACACATTATTCTGGTATCATGGAACTGCACGTTCCAAACATTTTAACTGCATTAGAGACTAATTCTGGTCTCCATGTTCCTCGTGGCAGGGTACTAGGATACTTCTACTTCTGACAAGCAAGGAGGAAGAATGACAACCACGCTTTTACCAGCAGCCCCATTTTTCACCCAACAGCCACTTCCCTGCTCTCCTGCATGGAACGATAACAACACTTGCCTACAGACACCACCAGCACTATTTCACTTATGCCTAGACATTAAGTGCAGGAGCAACATCACAATACTAATTTTCCAGTCACGCCACAGCATGTCCTGACAACTCCTGAATCCAACGTCCCCATCACAGTGATGCACTTTGTCTCCAGCCTACAAACTTTCTTTCATACAGCTACTGGTGGAAAGGTTCTGTAGGTTTAATCACTGCCGTAAATTTAGAGACAGTGCAAGTAATTTCTCCATGCTGAGTTTAGATCTCTCCTGCAGCAAGCTAGCAACATCATTTGTGTCCTGTGTCAGCCGTTAAGTTCTAAAAGTGGAGTCCGACATCAAAAGGACTCTGAAGCATGGATGAGCTCAAAGAGCCACAAACTCCCTTTGCAGTTCTGAAAAATGTTAAATCACGCTGTTGACTCCTGGAATGGTTTCCCTTTCTCATCCAGCCTATGCAGTGGTTTTGAAATATGGGTAAGCTTACAGATAAACCTTCTGTAATGGGAATGGAGCCCTTTAAAGATCTGCAGACCCGTAAGTTTTAGGGGAGTTAGAAAGTTCTGCAGAATTCTCACCCTCCTACCCTCTCTTTTCTCCAAGCAAATTCTTGTCTCGCTGGTTATGCCTAAGGTAGTTCCTTTCTCTACGGAACAACTGCCATTTCTTTTGCTTTAATTACAGATTGGTAGCCTTCAGGTTATTCTAAACCATGTGTGAGAGTATTGATTCCTCTTCAGGGGTGTAGTAAGCACCAAGACATCTTCCAGGTGTAAAAAGACTCCTTCTGAGTCTCTGTGAAGCTCTGAAGCACGTCCCAAGCAAAAAACCAAAACCTATTCATGTTGCCACAGGCCATATCCTGCTGTGAAAGAATCTATTTCCTCATCTCTTAAAATGATTTGATTTTCAAATGGTCCACAGAGAATCTAATGCTGATCATTTTTCCCAAGTATGTGCAAGACCCGAGAAATGGCCGGCAGAGCAGTTAGATTATTCTGACAGATTTCCCCAGTGATCTGAAAGGCTGCTGCCCTCCTTGAAACCGCTTAATTAGCCAGGCTCTACTCCACACACCCTTTTTGTGCGGGACCAGTATAACAGAATTTGTGTCTTTGTCATGTTGGGGAAGAACATTCTGATTCCAAAGGTCTCGGACCACGCTGTTCCACCTCATTGGAAGACAGAACACAGTGCTGAGATACACTAAACAGAACCTTGACCATCCCCTGAGGAGCGTTTTCCTGTCAGCTGGTACTAGCTCTGCTGGCTCACACTTTGTGAAGTCAACCATAGCAGCTATTTCTTGCAGGGCAGGAAAATATTCAGCAACTGAACACGATCACACTGTAGTTCAGATCCACACAAACCTCAGCAGGTAGAATCCCTCCAGGATGTTTCTTTTAAAATAAATCTTTCTCTCGCTGTGAAGCTAGCGTAACTTCTGAGCTTTGAGCTTTGTACCAGTCAGATCAGGTAAAAGCCTCCCACCCTCACAATCGAAACATCTAACACAGGCAACCCTCTGTATTTAAGAATTTTCCTTCTCCCTTTCTTTCGTCCATCCTCCAATTTTCAACCATTTTTTTTCTCCTTACCGCAATTTCTCCTTTTTACCACATTACCGCAAATTCCCATTTTAAAGAAAAGATTTCCATGTCAGTACAATTCTCAAAACTGCTATGAATGAGATGAAAACCTGCTCCCACCCTTCCCTGCAACTGTCCTTACAGGGCTTACAGCAGCGTAATGCCATTTCCCTCGGCAGCAGCTCCTGCCTCGGCTGGTTCCCGTCCGCAGTGAGCTTAGGAGCCCCTCTGGAGCGGCACGGCCACCCCGCCACTGACCTCAGCCAAGGGCAGCTCAAGCGCTCTGCCTTTCAAGCTGTGCTCAGCAAAGCGTGCTTGAACTCCCACTCCCCTGCCTACGAGCAGGTAAGACACTGCAGCAGATATACGAGCTTTGGGCCCCATCCCAGCAGACACAGAGCTGATCACATAAACGTTTAGAGCCAAGGAGTCTCTCAGCGCTTTGTCAGATTGGCTCCAGAGTAGTAAAACATTTCATTCCGAGAACATTTTCAGACACAAATACATGCTGTACTCCTCAGCCCTTTCAGAGGCTTCTCTAATATTGTGGTTTAGTTCTCATGTGCTTAACTGCAGTTTTCCTTAATTTCAGGATAAAGATGTTGAGAATCCTTCTGGCTTTAGAGAGGGTGTTACACAATTTTTTCAAGTTTAAAGAACTATACTGTTCAGTAAATTTAGCTCTTCATATTCCAAAATTACAAGGATAAGTGAAGTTACATCATGTGAATTATGAAGTGATAATGTCTTTAGTTCTGCCCCAATCAGAAGTGTAACTGTTTAAGGCTTGTAATAATCATGTTCAAACATATTCAGATTATAATTACTTTTCTTCTGATAATGATAGCCCGTCTGATTGGATGATTACCTATTTGACTTTGGTAAGTCTCGAAGGTCAAAGAAGATAATTACAGACATCTGTTTTCTATGAAAAATAAACTCTTGGAAAATAATATTTAAAGTGACATCTGCAAATGAGCATTTTAGAAGCATGCTGCTCACGTGAAAGTCACAGGCAGGCAAATAAAACAAAAGCAGAAGTAAACAATTATACCTAACAACTTTCTGGATGCTCCCCAGTGATGAAGATCTAATTTATGTAGTTCACAAAAAATGGAAGTCACCATAACCAGCTAAAGCCAATAGCTGACAAGAGACACATTCTCCTCCTGTTCTTTGTAATACCAAGCCACAGCTAGGTCAGCTTCGATATAATTATTTTAAATATTCTGCTAGATTGGTACATACAATCACCTGTAACCTTTCCAGTTTTGTGAAACTTCCCCTTGAGGTAAAATTCCTAAACTCTTCTGTTTAGAATATGACTAGTGAAAAGAAATCAAGATATCGTTACTTATCTCCTCCAGTCTCCAGAGGTAGGTTGAAACCAAGTTAGAATCACCATATCTTGAACAATGCAGCTAGCTGGGTTGCACGATTGCAAGATTACGATCTTGTAAAACACAGAAACATCCATTCTGAGAGATCAGACTGAGAAAGAAAAAAAGACTTCGCAACAGAATGAGGAAGAAGTGAAAACACACTGATGAGCGTTGCGTCTCGCTCAGCAGGGAACGCGGAAGATCAGCAACAGTAGATAAAGGATGCGGGCAGCTGGCCCCCACCTTTGGAACTGCAGCTAGATGGTTTTACATTTTGTATTTTGAAATATCAAATCAAAATATCAGTGGCCCGAAAATTTACAATCTATTCCCAAAAAGAATAACCGTGCAATTCAATTTACTTCTCAAACACAAAGATATGCAGTCTAAAGATAAGCAAATGGAAAACGTGGACAAGTAGGTGGCTTTTTCTACATCTCTTGAAAATCTGAAGACCTGAAAGTCCTGATAGTCACACAATAATGGATAGAACCTTTTCAGGCGAAGTCTGATTTACAGTATCGTGCTGTAGCCCTCAAAATTGTAATAGACACCTGTCTTTTAAGACAAAGTCTGTTATCTGTTGTCAAAGAAACGAGATGCTGAAGGAAAGCGTACACAAACTTCGTTAATATATGATAATCAAAACTTCGATATTCTCGCGGAAATTAAAAAAAAAATTAAACAAATGCAAGTATTTGATAAGTACTGAAGCAGGAAAAGCAACCAAACATGAGATGAGAACAGAGATGAAAAATGGGGTAGATTAACCCCAGCTAAAACTGGTATTGTACAAATATACGACAACAAGCAGCTCTCCAGAGAAGGGCTAACAGTCTAACCAGATGAGCCAGAGAGATGATAGGAGAGAAAAGGTATTCTCAAACTAGAGAAAGGGAAAAGGGCACAAGATCCAGTAACGACCTTGCCCAAACTTATAGTAGATATTTTTATCAGTCATACAGTTTGAATTTTTGTCTCTGATTTCCTAGTCTCTCCATCCCTAGGAAGCATTGCTCCTTTCCTGCTTCCACAGTAGCACAGATTACAAGAAAAGCAACAAAAAACATTTGCCCCCACGACTCTAATATAACAAAACAACAAAGACCTGCAGGGCAGTCAGCAGTGGGCTAACAGTTTACACCAGCAGAGGAACTGCTGCTAGAACAGGTACCAAACGTCTTTGCACGGAGGAGCACTGCTCATTCTGCCTGACCATCTTCTCATCTCACCAGCTTTGAGCTAACTAGATCATGACTTCGGGGTGGCTTTAAAAGAGCAACCAAGGGGCTGGGAGACCACAGACTGAGAGGAAATAAATTTTGAGCTATTCCTTATGTGTCAGGATGGAGGTGGGAAGAGAGAAGCAGAAACTTTCCTCATTTGATGCTGAATCACAATCGGACTGAAGAACAACTGCACTTACTTTGAACAGCCGAGCAAATAATGCTGAGGCTTCAGGGTGTATTCAGTATTTTCTGGCATGTGTACTGCCCCCAAGTCAAGTGGGGTACAACTGAAATGAAAGGGAAGGAAAACTGATCCCTTGGGAAGTTCGCTACTCGCCCAGGATCCAGATCTTCCTTCTCTGTTCAATCACGTCCACTCAACACCATGGTCACCAAGCTCCTCTAATTCTGTTGCCTACATAAATTAAAGTATGAAAAACTGAAGAGGAAGAAATAACTCCACGTACTGCTACGCGAACCAGAACTAATATTAACAAGTGAACATTCACCATGTGAGAAGAGAAAGGGTGTTGCTCCTCTCCCCAAACCTCTTGGGAATGAAGAAGAGAGAGACCGGGTCACCTCACCAGATCCTCCTGAAATCAGCAGGACAAAGTGGAGCTGACCAACTTAAAGGCAGGCTCAAACACACTGAAGAGAAGCACAGCATGTCCGGAAACAGGTATTAAAGAAATCATTACATTATTATATATTTAGCCTTATTACTGTTATGCCAAACAGAGCAAGACAGTAAAATAATTCCTCTGGCACACTCATGTTTGCAGAAGGTTATCAGCTGTGACAATGTCCCCCTGAATGCAGGAACACTTAAAATACTTAGGGAACGTTTCAAACACACACACTGGTGGTTTTGTTTCCTGGTTGTACCAGCTCTTAAGAACTTGAACACGCACTTACCAGGGCATGTAAAATATTCCATCTTTCCAGCCACGACACCAAAAGATGTATATAACAAACTGGAACAAATCCAAAGATTCATGTTGTGTGGTTTGTTTGGTTTTTTTTAAGCACAGGTCAATATTGACCATTAAAAAAGCGCCATTTTTCAGTGGGTTAAATGTAATTTAGTGCAAAACATTGTTCATCTCTGGAAACAGACTTTGAGCTGGCCTGTCATCTCAGAGAGGGGCAAGAAGTTATTCTGTAAACAAACTTTTTTTAGAGGACAGACCAGGCAGTGGGAGACTCTTGAACCTGTTTTGACACTTTCTGGCAAAAGAATCAAATACCACAGACAGGAGAAAGAATAATTATGTTCAAACTGGATTTTCAAAAGTGCTCAGCATTGGTCCGACCCATGCTTTGACACACAGACCTTTACTCTACAGTCAGTAACAACAATCACGTTTTTGTACCATATTTCTGTAGGCAAACAACTGCGCTGTAACAATACACACTACGTACTCTAACTGACAATACAACAACACGTATTTACAATATCTGGGTGGGAAAGCTCTGAATTTCTTTAGGTAAAAGAGGAACAGCTCTCTGGTAATGAATTACAAGCGGCAAATCCTTGTTCCTGATTGTAGATGCCTGTTGCAGTAGCTTCACAAAGGGGAAGCTGTAATTCAAGTCCATTTGTAATTGCTATTCCTATTGAAATATGAGGACCAGGTATAAAATGACCCCAAGATCACATAAGAGTTAAGCGTTATTCCAGTCTTTCGGGTAGTGTTGGTGCTACGGGTGAAATTAATGTGCCACTCAAGAAGCAGTAGATTATATTAACCAAACAATCATTATTTCACCCGATGAATGTTTAAATTTTTTATCTTCCATAAGCTATCTAGGCAAAGCAGAGGGTCCTGAGATCCTTGAAGATAATTCAGCACAGCACATTCTTCCGCTGTAACACAGATGACAGGACAGGAATCTTAATTTCTCTAATGACTGCAAAAGACCTTGTGTGCCTCCTAGGACTGTGAAACAGTGTTAACAGAAAAGAGGTATCATGTCATCTATAACCTTGTATGACAGGTTAGACGATCTTTGAGCATCCTAAAGAGAAAAAAGTTAAACCTTTAAGCAGGACACCATGTTATTGCATCATATATGAATTTTGGAAGCCAAGAAGTGTTCTGGTGACAGTGACTGAGCAGGCCTTCCAGGGCAGAGGCTTTGCTCATGTGAGATCACATGGGTTATGGCTTTCCCTGACTGCCATGAACAACAGAAAAATTAACATGATGCAAAAGGCTCTTTTTCCCCTACAAAGGGACAAGGGAACAAGGAATCAAACATCATTATTTTACTCCGTTTAGTCAGCCTGGCTGACTCTCACCTATCTCCTTTGAAAATTACCCATCTACAGTTGGGGAGCAGTGTCTCTATACAGGACTCCTCATAAAGGCAGCACAACAGCAAGAGGATGTCTTCAAGTGTCATGAAGCACTAATGGGCATTTACTAGAGTTAGTTTTCAAAACCTAAAACCTTTAGTTCCCTAAGCTAATTTAGTTTAGCAACAGACATCCGAAAAGGTAACAGCCAGAAAAATTGAACATGTCCTGGGAAAACTGGAAGTCTCCTGTAAAAGGACACAGGACTAGTAGTCTCAGTGATAGGAAAAAGGATTGTTTCCTGGAAAACGGACTGTAAGATGCCAGGTGAGATGCCAGCGTGCCACGGAATTTAGAAGCAACAGCAGGTATCTCGCTCTTAGGAAAACCTTGTAGCTGAAAGACTGTGCTCAGGTGACTGACCCAGACAGAAATAACTCACAGCAGAACTCTACTGACATTGCTATTTTCTACCCCTACCTCTCCCACCATGCAGCTCTCCGTGCATTCCTTCCTCTCCTTGTGTCACCTAGTGCTCTGCAGGAAAAGGAGCCACGTGTTTATTCAGAACCCTGGGTCTTGCTTCCCTGTGTAACAAGTCTGCTCCCCCTTTTTTTTTCCAGTACCTAAGTCACTCTGCCCAAAAGGTTCCCAGGTCTCAGCATTGTCCTTTTGTATTTCTAAATACTACATGGAACTGCAACTTTTTGGGAATTAAGGATTTACTTTCAGCACCCAACAAAGTAAAAGGAGTAGCTATCAAAACATCCTCTGGTTTGGAGCAGCCAGCATCCTTCCTTCCCTCATGTAACCTCTCAACGAGATTTCTCGGGCAAATATTCCAAGAAAGTCCTGTGACCTACGAGCTAGCTTTCACGTGAACTAACATTTTATTACATAGAAAAGATTGTTTGGGGAACATATGAAAAAAGATCCCCAGCAACAGAACACGGTAATGACTCGACTAGGATTTCATTTTTTTAATCTGTGAAGTATAATACCATGACAGAATTATGTATCTTTTTAACCATATAAATTAATTTACAGTAAAGCTTTACTCCAGGGATCGAACATCAGAAGAAGAAAAGGTCCAATCATCACCCTTAGAACTGCCAGCGAGTACCAAATGTGGTGGCTGCTTGTTTGCTGGATTCTGTCTGTAGCCTTAACTCTTAATGACCAAACGGGTTTACTCGTACATGAACTGGGAGAAAACTATGAACTCGTTTCTCCAGCCAATGGCATCTTTCAGCAGATAACACTTAAAAACCCAAACGTTGTTATCAAGTAAGGAAGGAGAATCACGCCAAACTTGACTAGTAAGTGGTTACTGTCAGTGCAACACAGGGCTGGTGAAAACCCATGAACCAGTAAACAGGGCTCAGTTAATAATCTAAGCCCAGTCAGCTGGTCTGCTGGTGTCTGAGACAGTGGTGCACTCACCGAGTCCTGCAGGCCCTTATGCTTCAGCTTAGCTTATGAGAATCACCACCTGTAGGGGTGGACACGCAATACTCAAGCTTCAGTGCTGCTCAAATCAGCAGCCTTGGCACTGTAAACAGTGACGGAAAAGACCAGCCTTGACCTTATAATCAGAGTTACGCGGACATGCTCTGGCTGCAGTTTGCTGCCACAGGAAAGCAGTGCCTTGCAAAACGCTGTTACAGACTGCTGGTCACCTCTTTCATCTGTCTTTTCACCCTTCCTCCCACTTGGTCTCAAATGAGCAGTTTGACAACTGTTTTAATAAACACCTGCTTCAGACAGACGACCCGCACTTGCCATGAGAAGCTGATTTGTTCAACGCAAGCAGACTACCTGTGTATCTTGACCAATCTTGCTGTACAACACATCTAAGCCACGACTTTTCTTATCCATCCACACAGCTGAAACTCCGGATCTCATACTGATTACAACATCATTCTCCTTGGCCTTGACGGGTGCAATCTTGTCTGTCTCATTTCATTCAAAATACCACTGCAAAGATGGTTTCTCTTACCTCATTCTTCTCTCTCCTTGTAGTTTTCAAGCAGCAGCTGCTTTTCTACTACCAGCTCGACTCACTCATTTTGATTCCTACGGCTTCCCAGTTCTCTTCCTCGCTCATCTTACCGAGATGCTCCGTTCCGATCACACTGCGATGCTAATCGTTACATTCCCGAGCTCTCTACCATGTTTCCCCCGGTGATTAGCAGATCCCTAAAGATAGTTGCAACATTATCAGCAATATTGCCCTATTATCTCTCTCCACAATTCTCTTCAGAAGCCTTTCTCCCTTGGTGCCCTAAAGAAAAGCTTTGACAATAGTCAGACTGTCAGTTTGCTGAAAATACTGCCTGGCATATCGCCAACATTATCCCACCGTTTCCTCGTGTTTCCTCCTCTTTTTAGTTTTCTTAATTGCAACCTTTTTAGAGCAGCGATCTTTTTGTTCTGTATTTGTACAGCATCAAACGCAGCGAAATCCCCATCTGTGGCTAACGATCAGGTACAGGGCATAAATATAAACAACCACGAGTCTAAAGAGGTTCACAGTTTCTTTGAGAAAATACTGCAGGGCAGAGCCTGAGGAGCTACCAGTGAGCTCGGGTCACAGTTGTAAGGAGGACTACATTTATGGAAATTCTGCTGGCACACTCGCTCACTTCTGAAGGACAGCATAATATTTCTAGGTAGCACTTCTAGCAAAATGTTATTTAAAAATACATTTTGGCAGAAACCAAAAATATTTTTGGGATAAAAAATTAGGAAAAAGCATTTTGTCAGGGCTGTCGGCACAGTTGTAAGCGAGAACCTCATGAATTACTGCACTCTAGATTAAATCCAGAGGTAAGGTTTACTATGAAGGCAACTATGGCACAGGGAAACTCAGCATTATAACCCCCTTTTCTCTTTCTCCCCTGTTTCTCATGAGTTCAGGTATTTGAGGTAAGCATCTCACCTGTCCATCTGCAGAGCTTTTCTTTATTCTCTGTTCCACATGAATGAATTTAATACACCCCGTTACACTACCCAGACCAGGTCTCCCCCAAAGCACATTTCCAGTCATTTTATGCAGCGTGGCTCTCAGTTTTTCAGGGGATCGAGCAGGTTCGCACACTTGTTATAACCTGACTACAGTTGCTGCGTAGCCAAACCAGCCTGATCTGGATTGAATTTTACCCCTTTAAATTTCATCCCTTTACTTCCAGCATACCACTCCATATTACTATCCTCCACACATGCTACTCTCCTAGTCCAGATATCCAGCAGCAGGTAAAGCCACAAAATTCCTCAAATCTCCCCTCACGAATAATGTTTCTTCTGAGGACATGTTTCATAATGGATCTAGTACTCACTAGGACATGGGAAACTCACAATAATTTCCCGGTTCTGCTGCCAGAGTTCAGCTCACGGGGGCATTCTCTGTACCCCTTTCTGCTAAACGGGGATCACAGTATCGGCTTGTTTGGTAAAGCACCTTGTACAAAATGAGAAAATCCAAATAAAATCGGTACCGTTTGAGGTATGGGAGGTCATCAGTGATATCAACACAGCTTCTCTTTTTTGTGATTTCTAACTACCTAGTTTGGGCACATTTAGGAAAAGATCAAGATAAAAGATATAAATAAAATGTCCAGACTTGTTTTTTAAACATTCATACTGAATGTGCTTCTCCTTTCCACAATTCCATTCAAAAGGCCACTCTGGAAAGAACGTACAAGAATTAATGGTTATATCTTGACTATTGATGCTCAAAGGAAGGCATGCTGAGTGACTGCACCTTCTGGCATGTTTCCAATGTTCTTTAACATTTATGCAACTTTTTGCTATTCGTGGTGTTCTTTATTCATCAGTTTTGTCTTTTTGCTACAGGAAGAAACCAGCCAGCTATGACGCGTATCATACTACTGTATCATTCTACAGCTTTTCTGGAAAAGGAAGAAAATTGTAAAAATTACCCTTTTAATTATACTGCCCCAAACGACTTGACCTAAGACTCCAAGTATCACTAGAATTATTTCTAAAAGATAAGCACTATTGCCACGTTCCACGGAACACCCAGCTACTGAATCTCCTAACTAACTCTCAGCACAGAGAGAAGAAACTGCACACCCTCCCAAAAGAGGCCACAGGAAAAATATGTTAAATTCATGGCATTTAAGAGCCACGTCCTGGAACAGGCTGACCAGGGAGGTGGTGGAGTCCCCATCCCTGGAGGTGTTTAAAAGTTGGGTGGATGTGGTGCTGAGGGACATGGTTTAGGGACCCTGGCAGTGCATGGGGAACGGTTGGACTTGATGATCTTGAAGGTCTCTTCCAACCAGGTGATTCTGTGATTCAAATTTATCCCCGTGTCAGGCCACATGCTTGAGCTACTGGAAAATAACTGCAAGATTGCCTCAAGCCTGCACCACAGTGAGTCGTGTACGAGGCAATCTGGTATGACCACACGGCGATGACCTGTGTGCAGCTGTAACAGTCTCACCATGAGTATGGATATCACGACCACGAGTTGTTGGATGTTGAATGTTTTGCCTCAGCATACACACTGCGACAGAAAGAGGGAGAAAGCAAGCGTGTGCACCTCCACTAAATGCCCTCTTGCGAGTAATCCGTGCTCTGGCTGTGTCTCAGTGGCACTAGTGCACTACAGCAAGTAAACAATCGTGGCTTGACAGAGGAACTCGGCTCTTTGTGTCCTGCCACCATCGCAGTTACACCTTCGCAGTTGCTATGCTTACATGCTTAGCCACCAGAAGAAGCTGACTTGCTGTTATTTATTCATCTGTCCCAAGGCCCAGCTTCTTAAATCTGTGCTTCAGTTGCGTTGCTTACTTGAGCCTCATCACACAAATTTAAACGAGGGATGTGTGCTGTGGGTCTTACATTCACAGCATAAGAGTGCTAAAATTAGGGGGGAACAACGACAAAAAGCCGAACTAGAAGTGCTGAGGTTTGACTTCCCTGGTACGCACATGTAAGAATTCGTTGCTGAGTTTTATGACTCTGGCACTCCCAGAATCAAGCAAACATTCCCTCCAAAACCAAGAGCTTTTATAGATACATTTAGTTCCACTTTCTGTTCTACTCAGAAATACGTTCTGTAAAAAAATAAATAAAATTTTAATAGTACTTACAAAACACTTTACATAAAAATTAGGTATATTCAGCAGAATGAAATGCAACTGAACTACCCTTGGACTTTCCAAACTCGTCTGCAGTAACTGATGCTAGATGCATTCCTAGAATGCCATGACTATGCTGCAGTATGTTTTAGCTTAACTCACCTTTGTGAACTACTCTGTGAGGATATGAAAATACTCTTTGCCTCATCCATAATTTAAAATCAATGACACTATATCAGGGCAATGACTTAGTAAAATGTATTTCTCCATTAGCTGCTGGTAATTGGAAGCTGACCGTGCTCTCTGCTGACCCAAGCAACAACTGTCACTGCAACTTCAATTAACAAAAAAAAAGTCAAAAAGTCTCCCTCAATCAGACTTCTTTTTTGAAAAAAACCTAAATAAACGCTTCCCTTTAAAAACAAGAAAACACTGCCCTCCTTCGGATCAGACAGCAATGCTCTTCAGCATAGAATACAGCAGAAAATCTCTTCTGCCGGAGGGAAATCTCGTCTGGTGGCGCAGCCTTAGCCAATTCCTGTGTAATGTCCATCTCAGAAGAGACCGTGCAAACCATGGGCCACATTTGGCTCTAAAATACCAGAGTACAAAGAGTTTAAAGCTAGAGCTGAGAAAGCTCGCTGGTTTGCTTTTGTAACAGACTGAGAACCAGTCTAATAAATTTTTACAAAACTGTAGACACTCCTGAAGTAAGTGGCATAGCAAAACAGAATTTTTGCCTGCTATTTCTAGATGTAAGTAAAAACAGCTTACGGAAGGTCAAAAATCAGGTGAACGGTGGAAGCTAGACAAACCATAACTAACAAAATGAGAAATCACAGCAACGATCGATGATCAAAATTTACCAAGAAAAGTAACGGTTTAAAATCTTATCTAAAAACAACATCCTCAAACCCCACACACCTCATGCCATGTTTGCCGTGGATCCGGAGATGGGAACACTTCGTAAGTGTAACACTTTATGCAGCAGTCCCTGGAAGCAGCCCCAACCTGAATGACACACTTCTAGACACTTATTTAAGGACGTTAGGAAATGGCTTGGCAATGCCTTCCCTACTTCAGTAGAGAGGATAATTTGCATACAAAGCCACGGATTTTAGGAGGCATGTAGGCAGCACCCTTAGCTAATCAACCAAAATAGCTGTAGAGATCTGCTTTCCCTATACAAGCAAAGCACACAACACACAGAGCATGAATAATTAGCATTAATGAATGTCAAACTCATCGCCGCAGCCTGGCTGGCTGATTCAGAACACTGCTGGAGTGTGGCCCTACCGCTCCACTGGGAACGAACACAGGGAAAGGGACTGAAGTCTGTTGGAAAAGTCAGATGAGGGGACATTCTGTAAAGAGAGTATGAAGAAAAAACGTGTTTCTTTTCCCCTTTGTAAGGCAAATACACCCTCTGACAGTTTGATCTGACTCATGAGAAAAGTGCTGTTAAGAGTCACATCCTGAAAGTTGCTTACGCGGTTTGTTTGTTTTGGGGTTTTTTTGTTTTGTTTTAAACCACAATTCTTCCCCAGAGTTAGTCAAAGGAAAAGCTGAGTCGGCATCTAAGGACCTGTCCCTTCCTACACTAGCTGGATGCAGAGAACTGATACCCCTTTTTCACCAGGAATCCGTGGGGCTAAGGAAAGCTGTTTATTCATTAATTTCTTGTACATGCAGACTCAGTCTTCACTTTCTGTCTGAAGTTGTTCCCTGGATGCCACCTCGGAAGTAACTGCATTTTATTCCCGGAGGACAAAACTCGTGATAATATAATTACAAAGCCATTCTTCATTACCCACTATGAAAGCATCAGGTACTAGACCCTTATACTTACAATCAAAGAGTAGGGAGCTGTGAACCACAGCACAGAGGGGAGCAACTGCCCATCAAAGAATAATTTGCCCCTGTGGGAAGCAGTCTACTACACAGGGTCTGCCCGCACCCAGCAGAAGCCAGGACTTGCACTAAGTGACCTACGACAAAAACAGGGTCAAGTAAAGAGGGCTGAGAAGACAAGAAAAAGTAAAGGTGTGCAGGAAGAGGGATGGAGCAGGAGCAGAGCGCAGAGGAAGCGTGAAGTTGGGGTACTGAGGAGGAAAGCGTGCAGCAGAATGAGGCAAGGAGGGGAGAAAAAGACAGATGTCACCGTTTTGCTTTAGTCTACAGAAATATTCTTTCCTACAACACATAAAACTAGGAGTGTTCAAGGTCGCCTTGTAGTTGAGTGAGTACAAAGCTCTTTTGTGATTAAATCCCACGACACTGCGTTAAAGGTCAAAGTTCCCTCCTTGGCTAAAACTGCATCTCCTCAAGTGAAGCAGAGGAGACCCGGCACCACGGGAAGCTATCAGATGTGTTAATGCCGTTGCCCTGGGTTTTTCCTTACGAGAGAACAGCAGTCAGGTTCATCCCACGTCAGGCAGGAACTTCAGCTGGGGCACAGGCAGAGAAAGACTTCTTGCTGCTGCTTCACCTGCACCATTTTTTGGCCCACACCAGATAATTCCACCACTAGAACCGCAATGTCCGAGAGCAGCTTTTCTGTTTCCTGGCTTTTGGGTGAATTTATGATAACAGACATTCACATACAGTATGTACTGTTGCTGTTGCATGGGCCGTGCAGCTGGCTCTCACTATCAGATACCGTTACAACTCTTTCAATTTTACCCTGGGCTGTGTTAACATAATGGTGTATTTCTCCCAGTCTCAACTCTTGAACTTCTTGATATACTTTCATAACATCTCAGCTTTGATGCTCTGTTAAAAAAATAAATTTTCTTGGGCCTGAGGAGGTGTTAGAAGCATTAATGTTTGTGGCTAAAGCTAATAAGACAATCCCAATATTTATTATTTTTTGAGGCTGAACCACGTACAGAGTAGCAGTTGTGAATCACTGGGTTTGGCATTACTGTCCCGGCTTCATTCTTTCCTTCTTAAATAGTTCACTTGGCTTGGAAACTGCGTTTGTTCACTACACGCTTACTGTTTTCTCTTTTCTTCTTCTACTTTCAGCTTTCCCAAATCAAAACTGGCAACTCCAGTGTGATGCAATTCCCACCCAGGAAAGCTGGCCACGGAAACCATTCAAACACAAACGTGAGAGGTAATACCTTGTAACAACCACTTCCACAGCCTCAAAAAAGTTTTCAAAACTCCTAAATAAAAAAACCCGCCTTAAGACATTTTTATAAAGTGAGATATAGGAACAAAGTAAACATCCCAAGAAATTAGATTTAAGGTAACATAATTTTTCCTAAATATATTCAGATACTTCACATTCATTTCAGCTTCTGCCAGGGTTCACGGGTATCATTCTTTTAAATTTTCATTCCTTATTGCAAGACTGGCATTTTAAAAATAAAAAAAAGGAATTCTTACATAATTTAAGGGGTGGGTGGGGGTATTAAGGAAACACCAACTAGAGTAAGAACCATGATAAAACTACGATCTGGGCAAAATTCTACTACAGTCACTGGGACATAGGCCATTTTATGGTGGCAAAAATATGCCCAAAGATCCATTCCTCCTCCAGAAACTGGTTGTTTTTTTTCCCCCCCCACACAAGGTCTCTCTCAACTGAGATTTCTCTGCTATTGTATTATTATAAGCATTATTGATCATCCAGTCCATTAAAAGCATTAGTCACCTTAAATAATTCATCACTCCAGACTAGCTTCAGCCACAGCTGCCATCAGCAATAACCTTCCAGGAGACCTGTACTAAAGAAAAGCCAGCAGAGCTGCAGCTTAAATAGACAACGTCCAAGAATAAGCAAGACACAAATGACTGAGCAAACACGTCACACGATTACATTCCACTGGGGATTTCTCAGAATTCTGGAAACCAGGTATGTGACACAGGAAATGCGTGATCTTCAAATGAGGCACCCGTACACAAGTGTCGATAACATTTATCAAAGTATGGACTTTGAAAAAAATATAGAAATATACCTGCAGAGACTCGGCCCTTCTCATTGTCAGCCTTTCAGTACCTGACTGCTGATGGACTGACACCTCATTCTGCAGAGAGCTCCACTGGCTGCTCGGCAGGCGAAGTGCAGCAGCCTG
>NW_010404052.1:8191-15912 GCF_000710305.1 Buceros rhinoceros silvestris | reverse complement strand
AAGTGCGCCAGCCTGTGCCCGCGCTTGGGCAAGCGTTTCAGCTGTGCGACAGCCCAGGAGGCCGGCAGCAGCGGAGAAAGCGGCAAACGCCAGATTAGTTTCAGCTAATAAATTGTCGGGGCTTTGGAGTTCTGCCTGGTACTCTGGACCCAGTCCTCTTCACCACTTGGCTGCACTAAGATCCATCCATTTTTGCAATCTTCTTGCAAAGTAAAATCTGTTAGTACCGTATAAATTTAATTGTTGGTTAAGCAACAAACTTTGATTGGATTAAAGCTCCCCCATCCATTTAACAGTGACAATTCTAATGATTGCACATTCAAAATCTGAAGCGTTTTGCATTTAACTGCACTGTGGAACACCAGAAACGCACAGGTTAGTGGCTTAAAGAGCTGGAGGGCTCTAAGAAGGACCAAGGAGAAGGAAAATTCCCTGTGTTCTCGCTGGTCACGCTCTAGAAGGATGCAAGTGGCCAGACACATCAGATAAAACTGTCAAAAGCATAAAAAACACACACCCTGGGACAGGGCATGCACTACTGACCTCTCTGCATCTCTGAGTTACAAAGAGGTGGAGGAAACATTCAGTATGGCTAGAGAGTGATGAAAATAAAAAAAAATTTTAAAAAAAAGTGTCTTAGTTTCCACACTGGTACTTTGCAGTGAACTAACCAATAATTTCCTAGTATCTTTAATGAACACAATGAAAAATTATTAGACATGCAGAAATTACTTGAGCCAACACTATTTCTTTAGTACCGTATAAATTTAATTGTTGGTTAAGCAACAAACTTTGATTGGATTAAAGCTCCCCCATCCATTTAACAGTGACAATTCTAATGATTGCACATTCAAAATCTGAAGCGTTTTGCATTTAACTGCACTGTGGAACACCAGAAACGCACAGGTTAGTGGCTTAAAGAGCTGGAGGGCTCTAAGAAGGACCAAGGAGAAGGAAAATTCCCTGTGTTCTCGCTGGTCACGCTCTAGAAGGATGCAAGTGGCCAGACACATCAGATAAAACTGTCAAAAGCATAAAAAACACACACCCTGGGACAGGGCATGCACTACTGACCTCTCTGCACCTCTGAGTTACAAAGAGGTGGAGGAAACATTTAGTATGGCTAGAGAGTGATGAAAATAAAAAAAATTAAAAAAAAAAGTGTCTTAGTTTCCACACTGGTACTTTGCAGTGAACTAACCAATAATTTCCTAGTATCTTTAATGAACACAATGAAAAATTATTAGACATGCAGAAATTACTTGAGCCAACACTATTTCTGAATTACTGCCACCTGCAGATCACGGAAATGAATCAGAACGGGCTTTCACTCAAAGGGGAAAGCAGACTGATCATTCCAAATTCCAGTGGAGAGTCCTGTTCCACAGCACAAGCCGAGTCACCTAGTTGAGAATTACGAGAAGATGCATCGGGTGGAAGGGGAAGGAGTGGGAAATGGAAGAGGACACACCAGTAAAATATAGGTAGGTTCGCCCATCGCCTAGTCACCCACTAGTTTTACAGGAATCACAATAGAATTAAACTTTACGGAGTATTTGAAGCCGTCTGAAGCAGTAGGGTTTGAAGCAGCGGGTAAATGTTCTCCAAGTCTAGATAGACGCATGACAGGAAATCTGAGAGTAGAATGGACAAGTGTGAAGGAAAGCGAGTCTATTTTAAGACATACATACCAGATGTTATGAACAAGTCACTCATTTTCAGACAGCAGAGGTTCAGATCCAAATATATATATATAAAAAAATTACTCATGCAGAAAAGAACAACACCTTGGCATTTATCAAAATGGAATGTAGTAAGTGACTGGATATGAATGCAAGTGGGCAGTTGTTGTGCGTGGTTTCCAGGTGGCCAATTTTGGATGCAGCTTCAGGAGCAGCATTTGGAAATAATGATGCTTATTTGCATAACATGCCCTCGAAGCGTATCTTACAATCTGCAAGACTATCTCAGCCACAACGTGGCTCCTAAGTATCTTAAGCTAGTAACTGGTGAGTGAGGAGGGACACGGGGGAAGAGAATATATACCTAAAAGCTTTACTGACAAGGATAAATATACCTCAGTTTACAGGTTCAATCCGCGAGTGACTCGTTTAACACGCTTCTGTCACCACCTCAGTAAACTGTTGTTCTGCCAGTAGGTTGCTGTTGTACAGCGTCAGTCAGACTAGCTGGGAACATGCTGTGAATTCGCTAGTACCATTACTGCTTTATTAGCATGCGCCCAACACGTGCCACAGCGCCTCGCTGTCAAAGTTCATTAAAACAGAAAGGCACTGGCAGCTGTCATCTCCTAACAAGGCCCGTCTTTTTGAAATGCTGCAGTTTATATACAGTGTGAAAGTGACACATTGGATGCAGTTTTACAATGTTTTGTGGAAGAAAAATAATTCCAAACGCTTTGCTGTATGCTAGAAAGTCCCGGCAAATTTATACAAGTGTGTATTACCCAGTTGTACGGTCAGAGCTGGATCCAGCTCTTTGCTCAGAGCTTCCTGTCCTACTTAAAAACATACAAATCAAAGGGAATATTCTTCGTTTTGTTTTTAACCGTGCTGACTAAAAGCAGCAGGATACAATATCTCCTAAGCATGCAAAACATTGCTTTCCTATTTCAGAGTCCTTCAGTGGCTTAATATACTGCATTGCTTTCTTCATACACCGTCCGCATTCACAAAACGTGGCTTCAGACTGGACTCCTGATCAAACCCCTGTACAACAAGAGCAGACTAACGCACTAAGGTTGTACAGCGCAACCTGAGGGAAGATCAGCCGTTACACCTGGGTGGCAACAAGGATCTAACCCACCCGGAGCACCGCGACTGTCCCAATATTCTCTGTAATCGACAGAAACCTCCTTTTTCTGACAAAAAAAAAAAAATCTTTTCTATTATTGGTACTCAGAAGGTACCAGAGCAACTGCAGGCATCATCTCTATACAATTACACCTTTGGAACAAGAAGCCAGCGAGGTTTTGCTGAGGGGTGTTGACAGAAAAAAATGTCTCTCTACTGACTAACCTCCTGCCTCAGACCCTGCTTTTTTTTTGCCTTTCCAAGGTAGAAAAATATTTGAAATAGAGTCACTGAAAGTGTTTCTGAAAGGCACCGTGGCTGCGGATTCCCAGCGATAACAAATCAGCGCTGTAACAGGAAACACGGGAAGCAAGCGCTCCTGCCTCAGACCCTGCTTTTTTTTTGCCTTTCCAAGGTAGAAAAATATTTGAAGTAGAGTCACTGACTGAAAGTGTTTCCGAAAGGCACCGTGGCTGCGGATTCCCAGCGATAACAAATCAGCGCTGTAACAGGAAACACGGGAAGCAAGCGGAAAGGGCTGTGGAGTGTTTTGATGTTGCAGCTCAGTTCACATGTGCAGGGCTCAGCCCTACAAGAAATGGGTTGTACTGAAGTCTACTCAACCACCCTCAAGCGCTGTTACGCTGTTAGTATAAACAGGAGTCATGGCACGTGCTGTGGTTTTGCTGAAACGTTCCATACATCTGCACTTAACTCTGAGCCAACTTCCTTTTCAGGTCACTATTAAATCATTTTAATTCGGAAACAGGAACATGGTACTTACGGTAATAAAAATGTGAACCGACTGCCAGGCAGGTTTAGCTACGGTGCTTTAAATTTAAGGATCTAAAACCCTCCTGTAATTGGGTACTTGACATAATTTTGCCTGACCAACTACAAAATCCTGAGCGTGGAGAATCATTTGAGTACCAAACCTGAGGACATTCTTGGGTATTTATCTACTGCTTTCATGACATCATATCCGGTGATCTACTAATGTGCTCGTTATCAAAACCCATCAAAACTGGGCTAGCACATGGCTACATGAACGGATGACACTGCTATAAAATCCAACAAAAGGCTCACGGGGGTGGCTGTAGGGGAGGCTGTCCCCACCCTCAACCTCCTCTGACAGTTTATGCCATGTATTTTAAAAGGCAGCCAGACAGCTGCTAGGTACTCCACAAGCTCTGTTTGACTTAGTAATGAACCCCTCAGAAAGATGAACTGATATTTGATAACCAAATTCACTTTTACATTAACGTCCATTACTCCAATGAAAATAATTCACACATGGAAATAGCTAAACTTACTGTGCTCTGACAGTTAATTTCATTACACAGCTTGCTTGCAAGCTGGTCAGAGTTCCTGACTGCTGCTGCTGCTCCTTTCTGTTCTTTCTTATAAAAGAAACGTGGTGACAGCAAGAAATGGGTACTGCTACTTTACATTTACATGGCATTTCCTATCCAAAGAGCTTATTTCACTAATAAAATACCAGGCCACCACCAAAGAAAATCTTTCTCAACACAGCACTCACAAAAATCAAACAAGCTACAGATTCTACAGTGCCTTTAAAATTATAGAACATTATGTTTAAACATGAGAAATCTTTCAGGCAAGAAAGAAACATGATCGTGTCGGTTGAGTCCTTTTAGTTCAACCCCTCCCTCTCTCTGCTGGTAAACGAGTCTCCATTTCCATGAACAAGCTGTATAGGTCTCCCACAAATCTATCTGATCCCCAGGTCCTCGTGAAAGGCATGAGGAAAAGCAGGCACAGCAGGGCAGCTCCGGAGTCCCATGTTGGTCTTTACATACCCATGCACACAACTAGGTACACGCACCTGAACACACGTATCTGAACTTTCCACTCTCTCCTTCTTCAGAGGGAGAGGCACTGACTGAGGAAACTGTCAAGGGTTAGAGTGGGACCAGCCACTAGACCAGTGGCAGATGCTCTCTGTTAACCCCTCTCCCTTCCCAAAGGGGAGGAGAAAGGGAATAAGGGAGAGAGACTTAGGGACTGGAAAAGAAAAACTGCTGTAATGAAAATAACAACAATAAAATGAAATATATACAAGTATACACAGAACTGATATTGACCCGGACACACCTACCCCGTCCCACCTCCTCCCCATGGCAATTACATCTGTGTCTCCACCGATGGTGCAAAGCAGGCACTGGGGAAGTCCCAGAACGGACTCGGTGGCAGATGGGAGGGGCGCCCAGCCACTAGACCAGTGGCAGATGCTCTCTGTTAACCCCTCTCCCTTCCCAAAGGGGAGGAGAAAGGGAATAAGGGAGAGAGACTTAGGGACTGGAAAAGAAAAACTGCTGTAATGAAAATAACAACAATAAAATGAAATATATACAAGTATACACAGAACTGATATTGACCCGGACACACCTACCCCGTCCCACCTCCTCCCCATGGCAATTACATCTGTGTCTCCACCGATGGTGCAAAGCAGGCACTGGGGAAGTCCCAGAACGGACTCGGTGGCAGATGGGAACCAGATTCGGGAATGCACAGATTGGGATCGAAGGCAGAACAGACAGAGTCCTCCTCAGACACAGGCCATTGAAGAGGGGAGCTTGACCCTTGTGACCCCTCAGCTTTGTACCAAATGTGATGTCTATGGCATGGAACACCTTGTTGGTCAGTTCAGGGTCACCTGTCCTGACTGCTCCTCCCCCAGGAGGTGTGACCTCTTACTGCACCCCCACCATGGCACACAGGGTTTAGCAGTCACCTTGGTCTCCACAGGAGCAAGTATAAGCCAGAGCCTTTCTGCAGAGCAGCCACAGGAGCAAGTATAAGCCAGAGCCTTTCTGCAGAGCAGCCCTGGTAGTAACTGTGAACATCAAGCGTTGTCGCTCCTAGAAGCAGACACTGTCTGCAGAAACATGCCGTTAACTTCAGCAAGGGCAGTGACTTAGCAGAGACTGAGCTGGAAAGTGAAATCCCTGAACAGAACGAGCTCTGTTCTAGCTCTAACAAGGACAAACGAAGCAAGCAGCCTGTACAAAGGCATTTCTTTCAAAGGCAGCTTTAATGAGCCCTGAGACAATTGCAGAGCAGCCTTATTTTTGAGCCTTGGAGCTCCGACTCCGTAGGGCACGAAGAGTAACTCCTCGAGCTCCTTGGTGCCACCTGGAGTGGAACGCACTTGGCACGAAGGCAAGAGCCTGACTCCCCACGCTGCAGGGACCAGTCCATCTCCCATGGGGCAACCAAGCTCCTCCCTGAACCATGTTCTCCTTCACCCTGAAGAGTTTTTGTTACCAGCTCTGATTAAAATACAGCTTTTACCCTGCACCACTGTTACTAACGGCTTTGATCTAGACATGAATAACAACTGCACAACGTCCATATTCACTGGGCTACTGTGAGAGTCTGTCTAAAACCAGCTAATAATTTACATGGAAATTGTATCTACCAGAGGGAGCCCGCACGGCCAATTTAATAGAACGATATTGACACAGGCAAGAAAAGTTAATTAAACCTTTTAGATGAGGGCTATGCAGTTCGGACAAGATAGAAGCCTTCATTCCACAGGCGTATGATTTTACGAAGTTCAGAGATAACAGATTACATAGCTGCACGTGCTTTTAGGATCTGCCCTTCCAAACTGAGTTGTTGAAATGCTTCTACTGCACATAATATGTCTGAGAACAATAAAAGACACAATAAAGACAAAAGATCAAAATGTTTTCTAGCATTATTCTTATCATCATGAGAGCCCTGAAGCATGCTGTTACATCACTGAAAGAAACAAAAAAAAAAACCAAATGGATCCAGACACCGCCCCCCCGCCTTGTGATACTCAAGGATTTGGAATGAAACCAGCAGGGCTTTTGACACAGACTACTCAAGGCCAATAAGATAAATTTTGAACTGCTTCTGATCAATGTGAAGCAAAAATTAGCAACTCTCATCGTCATCCTGAAAACGCAGGATGTGCTTGTTTTCCAGTGATCTCTAAAGGCAGCTGTCGGTAACTTCTCTGACACCAACAGAAAAGCTTAAATCCAGCTAAGCAGTTAAAGGTTCAGAAGAAAAAGCTAAATAGCAGCATCACATTTATCATTACATTATAAACGCATCCGTTACAGCGTTTAGTGTCTCAGGCCCTTTGTCCTGCAAAGTCACGAGTATTTACCTTTGCACATGGAAGCTGTCCTGGCGGTCCAAATCAAGATGATGTCTAACATTGTGAAAGGCAAACTGGAAATTCTGAGAACTGCCTCATTCGAGTGCGCCGGAAAACAAAGATTCAATTTTTAGTGAGAGTTCAGAGAGGTTCCTAATTACAATTCAGAAGAAAATATTTGTCAACTTACAATTTGTAAAATTACAGCCTTTTTCTGAATACAAATAAAAAATTATAAGACAGGCGGATTCTGAACATGCAACCCCCTGAAAACAAAGTGGTTCCACTGTTCACTAGACCGTCTTCAATCAAACCCAGGGCCACTTATGCTTTTAAACTGACTGCAAGAAAACATTCCATTCCAGCAGTACAAAGGAAAGCTGTTTCTTAAGAGCTAAGTAGTTTGGGGTAAATTTTTAGTTCAGATGTTCAAACTACGCCCAATTTTCTTTAAGCAGCAAAACAAGACGACTAAAGTGGTGTTTTCTTTGAACTTAAATTCTCTTCCTTCCTCCCATGTACTATCACAGAACATCACGTGCTCAGTTACCACTTCACTCGTTCACGTTACCCGGTCGGTATTGATGTCACCGTTCCTCTAAGTAAAATCACTCACATTCCGAAGTATCTGAAGAGTAAATTTGCTGCTCCCAAATCTGTCCATTGCATTTGCTTGGATTGTGAGTAACATTTTTTGAACGCTTTAAGTTACTTTCCTTCTTTTCTCTATGAAACACTGCCACTCCTTCCCT
>NW_010404052.1:0-8077 GCF_000710305.1 Buceros rhinoceros silvestris | reverse complement strand
CCCCCCCCCAAAAAAACAAACCCCAAAAACCTCATACACAGCACTAGAGAAAATCAAGAACAGCAACAAGAAGGCAGCTGGGGTGGATGCACAGTCCTTTCACAGAAGGAGCCTGCACTAACAGTGTTTGCTCAGCACGTATCTGACCCAGCAGCTCGAACTCAGACAACTTCCAGCTTAACAATGTCCGGAAAAGAGCTCAAGGTTCAGCTGAGTTACCACAGAGCAGCTGCCAACAGTGTGCGATAGCACCTGTGTGTTGGACTCATTAAAGATTGAACCAGGGAAGTCACGCGCGCGCGCGCTCTGAAGAATGGCTGACAACTGCCACGCTTAGTCCACGTCTCAAAACTGTCGAAAAAAGGAAGAGAAATGGAGCTATCTTTGGATGAGGAGGATAGCACCTTCACCAACATTTCTTTGGCAGATGATTCAGGTAAGAAACTGAGGTAATTTACTGATCCAATACGAATTCCGCAGGCTGAATAAGAAATAGTACTGGGTGAGACCCTAATTACCAGGAACAGTGTACTTTTAGCAAACGCCCTTAAGTAACCTTTCCTAGTTGTGTGGCTGAAGAGCCTTGCAATTAAGAACTGAGATTCTGGGGGTATGGAGGCTACCTCAGTGTTCACGTAATAACACATGGTAATGTGTATTTGTCACCTGAGCACATACAGCCTTTCACTGTTTAGAAAGAAAAAGTTACAGGAGAGTTAACTCAGTAGTTACTACTACCAAAGAAAATACAGATAACGCCGGCCTTTCCTCCTCAATATGGAGCAATCATCTCTTTGACATACTCTAGCGAGAGCTCATAAGAAACGATAAAAATTAATTGGTAATGGAAATAAGCTGATCCATTTAACTCCTCACTATTAAACATTTCATTGTTTTAAAAGAAACCACAAAAGCAAAGACTGCCTCTCCCCTCCTACACCCCACCCCCTTCTAGCTTATGGAATAAAAAAATATTTGGAATGGGAAGTAGGATAGTTCTGCGTGCTGGAAAAATGAACTGGGTTAGTATGAATTGGTAATAAATTATTTAGAAAGGTGTGGCCAGAGTAGCAACTTGATCATCTCGGCATGGCTGCCATAGAGCTGTGATAATTTTCGGCAGCTAGGAATCTAGATTGGTTATTAATTAATGATACAACTCCTGTTCCCTGCCTCTTTTTTTTTTAAGTGTAAAGAATGTTACAGTACATGCTAACTTTACCTTCTATACGGAAAAAAAAAATCATGGTGTTGATCTTACTTTTATAACGTAATTTTTCTAGCAATTTCCTATTAGTGTGATGGTGCTAAACTGGATGTTTGAATGCACTTGGTTTATGCTGCGTACAGTGGCATCGAGATGCGGTTGACCCGAACTACTCACAGGAAGATAAATTACAGACCTTGATCCAAGTTGTGCAGTAACGGAGGGTTCTCCTGACAGTGAACCTCACTCCTCCCCTGTAGCACAGTATAGTATACAGTAAGGAAAAGGTATTCCGTGACACGATTTCGTGTCTCGCTGCACGGCTGATAACGTGGTAAGAACAGAGGAGGGGCAGCACAGGGCAGCAAGGTTGTCTAGTGTTTGCAAAGCACCCAGCTGCAGCTGAGTTAGGGATGACTCCACAATACCAGATGGGTCTCAGTCTGCCCTGTCTCACAGACGGGTGCTTTTACTATATTGCTTTATATTGCTCAGTCTTTCAGAAGGTGTCGAGTCACTTGCTTCAGAAGGCAAACACCCACTAGCCTCCTCTGCTACGTCAGCACGGGTGCAGCTTGGAAAGTGTTAACACACACGAGAAAACAGAGGCACAAAGTTAAAAACTCTCCTTCAAGCACTGACCCTGGATGCTCAAGTCACCCCAAGCATTCAGGGCTTGATACTCACCAATGCCAAGCCCTGACAGATGTCGCTGCTATAAAAGTAGCTGCTCAGCAACAGTGCAAATAAGGCTCTACTGCATCTCGGAAACTGAGCACTTCAAATTTAACTAGACTCTTGACTGCAGTAACACACCCAAGGTCAGAGAAAGCTCATGTTCACAACACAGAAGAGGACCATAAACAAGGCTTTTTTATGCAAGACCTGCTACCAGTATCAGAGTCTTTCCCCTAGTAGTGAAGAGGTGGGGACAGCCACTCAAAAGTGAAGAGAGAAATTCAGAATAACAGAAAATAAATTTTCAGACGAGCTTTTAGCTGGAAGGCACCGAGGAAGAATACAGAAAGATTCATGGTGAACATGATAACCTTCACCCATTTCTTCTGCCAGAGGACCACACCTGGAGGCTAGAGAGAAAGGTGTAAGAAAAGTTTGACCTATAATAGGAAGAGACTATTATATACTTTGTAGGAAAGAGTCTTCCTTATTTCCCCCAGTTGAAGTTAAGACGAATTACAGAAACTCAGAATGGGCCTTAGCTCTAACTGTAAGGTTGGAGAAGAACATCAATTCCATAGGAGCAGGGAGGATAAAAGAAAAGTTTTACACGGTGAGGGAGAAAAAGATTCCTTAGGATGGGCAACAGCAAGTTCAATCAAGGAATAAGGAATCTTGACTTGCAACATGAAGATTGTAAGTAGACTTTGCCCGAGGATGACCCAATGTTTTAGAAGCAAGTGTTCCATAATTAAATTTTAAGTAGGATCACAAAGATGCACTGACTTTAATCAACTCCAGCAGGTTTGTAATTGCATAAGGCTTTCTCTCCATTTTTTACAATGTACTGGAAAAGATACTAAACAGACGAGTAGAACAACGTGCTACATACGTACGATCTGAAGCATAATCAGAACAGAGCCTTCACATCAAAAGTTTCCTCAGTGCACTGAAAAGCCATCGTGGCAAAGCAACAGGGGTTACTGAGCCTGATTAACCGAGTGCAGTGCATGAATATTTAATAGCCACTGCTCTTCCAAAGCAGCAGCGTTTCTCTATTTGTTAAGTACACAGGCATTAAAAATAAGTCACTTCCACGTAAATCAGGAGGAACACAAAATGGCAGCAAGACAGTAACTTCTCAATGAGTATTTTAATAGCAATATCAAAAGCCTGTGAAATCAAGGAAAGCATTCATTAACAGCATTTGTGAAAATACTTTCACCTTTAACGAAAGAAATACCTGTTCATTTAGAAACTCCCAGCACTTGATAAAGTTCCCTCAGGAAATCACCTACTCAAACAAAATACAGAGGAAATTAAACAAAAATAAAACGACTATAGGATGCCCAACAGCTGCAAAAAATGTCTGATCAATGCTCTCTAAGTAAATCAAGGCTCTCTTTCTTCGTTGTAAAGAACCTAGAAATTCTCTCACTCTTGTTTCAAACACGCTTTCCAGAAAGCCAACATTAAGGACTACATTTCCCACATAAACTCCCTCTTTTAAAAAGCAGACACAACCCCTGAAATGTTTAGGCCTAACTTACAGAAAGGCAAACCGGGTTTTCATCTCGCTAAATCACTAGTAAAGCTTTATGTAACCTCGTTAAATGTCCTTCCACAAAACCTGGCAGCAAACCTACGGCTGATGATTACAAGGAGGACCAAACAGCGAACGGACCGATGTTATGTCGTGTGTGTTACTACTCACAGCCTAAAGCTGCAAAGAGTTCATATGCTCAGTCTATTTTAAAATGCATTTTTGAGGAGTCAGAGTAGAAAGCTCTCTTGCACGAGATAGGATGCAGTTACGCTATATGGCAGCCCTCTTTGGGGTTAGAGAAAAATTGACTAAGTCTTTCTTTTAGTAGCCTTTCTAAAGAGAATGCATTTTTTTCCCCCAAGTGTATGCTCAGGTTATGTCACCTGATGAGGTGCACCTAGGGCACTACCAAAACGTGCAGAAGTAGTAAGGCCACAGGCAAGAGTTAGACCAACGTAAGCCAAAAAAGCTGCTCTTTTTGTATAATTTCATTCGGTTGGAAAAAGTGCAAACTGAGAATTACTCAAATTCTGTATTTGACAGAAGCCCATAACTGTAAATTTGCACAAGGATACGGACAAGGCTACAAAAGCCTTTAGAAGGTTACTTGGGAAGAGTGACAAGAATTGCAAACAATTCCCGTGTAAAGCAACATTACTTGAAAAAGCAAACAGCTTCCCAGAGTCTGTCATTTCCACAGAGAAACATGGAAATCAGATGTAAAGGCTCTTGCGACTTAGTGTTGCAAGGCAAAAGAATCAAGCCTTTTCGTACTCCTCTTTTGTCTTTGTGGCAGTAATTAGTAGGAGGAGAAAACAGCAGAGCTCAGATAGCAAACTCATCTCAAACGCGTACAAAATCTCCTTCTGCGAGCGAAAAGGAGAACACGTCTCTGTTCTAGGGGTGAACAGCGAAGCCTCTGTCACCAGTCGGCTTACGCAGGCGACTCTAGCGCCTGTAACGCTGCCAAGAAGGAAGCAAAAGGCTTGTTGGTTTGCACTGTGTACCATGGGAAAACCAGGGTGTGGACCAGCACCGTAGGATAAAACGTCCCCAAACACTTGTCGTCAGCAGCAATGGCTGAGAGTCGGAATCCGGAGCAGTAAAATTCCCTCCTGTGGTTTTGTAACTGTACACAGATATGGAGTCAGGCAAACTGCTCGTGATGCTTTATGTCCTAGGGAGATTGTTGCTATTTTAAGCAAAAAATGCTCTTGCAGTGATGCCAACTAAATTAATTCCCTTTGCCAGCAACATTAGCTGGTTTTAGGAAAGCTTAATTGGAACGTAGGGTACGAGTAAGTAAAGATAATTGCATTTATAAAGTGAAACTCGTTCCTATAAATTTAATATAGATGACAATATTATAACTGCCTCCTCTGCTTTAACCAAACACCTTAGAAAACACAGAATTAATTAGTAAGAAAGAAAGGCATTAGCACCTGTCCTTAGTTATGTTCGAGTCAGTTTTGACTTCAGGAGCCCTGACACGTTGCTAAAAACTATGAGCCCTCTTTATAGCTCTTCAGTCAGAAAAACCCACTTACCTGAAGTGTGCGATCTTGTGTGTAAGGTACAAACGGTTTAATAAACCGAGCAGTGGAACGTTACTTAGGGCAGCGTTCAAGTATTTCCAGCAGTAAAAAGAATCCTCTTACCCTTTTGAACTTCAGAGCAGCTGTTAGTGTGTTGTTACGCTGCTCCGCAGGAGAAAATAATCAATTTCTACCTTTTTCTGAGTATTGTTTCATGTTCTTGTTAAGGTATACGCTCTTTAGAGAGCAGTACGTTTGTAAACACAAGTAAAAAAGCTCTGTGCACCCAGGTAGCGCCCAGTCTCTCAGCTCAAAGGGAACAGCCACATAACAAAGCTGACCCGTGTGCTCACGCTTACATCTAATAGGCATTTACCCCGTTAATTTTGCCCCTCTCAGTGAGTGGGGAAACCACAGAGAGGCAAATGCTGCCAGATCCCTGTCAGACAGAAGGATTGTTTCAGGCTGTCCTGGGAACAGTCCCCGGATCAGACTTGCCGTGTTAACAACTTACAGAACACAGAAATGACACGTTCTAAGACAAGAGTTACCAAAACACTACGGGCTGATAAAAGCAAGGATTGTTAGGCAAGGGCTTGGATCAGCCACCTCCAGCCAAAGGGGACACCAATCACACCCTAAAATGCACGGTACTATGTGGTTACTCTACACATACGCATAGGTGCGTCCTTCCTGGGACACATGCTGCACTATAAAAGGACTCTTACTGTTTGGGATGGGCTCCAAAGCCCTAAAGCTTCAAATTTCACGTGCACGATGAATGTAATTGATGATCTATTACCCAGCATAAGACAGGTCAGGTAAGGAATTTGAAAAACCAATAGGTAAGTCATGCCCAGCTTCTGCTGGTTTGGTTGATTTCTCATAAAAAATAGTCTGGGCTGTGGGCTTTCATCTGCAGTGTCTTCCTTTGGATTTGTTTGTTTAATCTGGTAACACATCAGATATTTACAATCCTGGAGTTGACTTCCTTCGCACTGGAAAATAGAGGGAGGGTCAGGAAGTCCCTTCTTGTGGGAAAGCACAAGGAGCTAGGCGTTCTCTCTGTGGCATCTGCAGCCAGCAGCATCGTCCCGATGGTGTGTGTCCCTGGACTGTGCAGCCCAGAGCTGTGACACTTCCCGTGGGAATCGGGAGGAAGGACAGGGAAGGAACAAACAGTAACACGCATGGATCTTGCCATGATAAGGAGCTGGGAGCTAGCCAGGTCACACAGAAACAGATTCTAATTGCTGCGGGACAGGAGCACGGGCCAGCTGCACCATCTCAGTCACCTGATACAGGGACCCCTAAGATGCACTGCATGGGGTCCAAGACATCTGCACATACTGTGGTTTAAACCTGGGGAAGCATCTGTGCAGCTGTTTAACGCTAACCTAGTAACTCCCAGCACCACGCAGACTAAAGGCACCATCTGTTCTCTGCTGACAGTCCCCCTGCAACGCTAACAGTGGGTAAAGACGATTTCCTCTAAAGGAACACCGAAAAACCTCCCACACAGGATGAGTTCTGGAAAGGAGCCTCAGCCTGGTGCTCAAGCTCAAACATCAGAGCTACAAATCAAAAGAAACTACCACAGTCAGAAACCACAACCATGCAAAGTAGAACAAAACCCCAACAGAGTAGTACGCACCAAAATGGAACCAGGAGGAAAACCAGCAGCTCCTGGAATTACTGCTCTGTTTCGGCTACGACAGCACAGTAGCCCATCTCTCTGGTTTCCACTCTGTTCTGTGACTTCATGTCAAGAATTCTCCCACTGTGCTCATTTTGGGCCAGTTTAAACAATAAACTGCAAACATAATGCAGCAGGCAAAGTGGAATTTCTGCAGAGAGGTGCTCCTCCCCAGCCTGGAGAAGAGAAGGTCTCCAAGGAGACCCTACAGAGGCCTTTCAATACTTAAAGGGGACTTGTAAAAAAGATGGGGACAGACTTTTCAGCAAGGCCTGTTGCAACAGGACAAGCGGTCATGGTTTAATGGTTTTAAACTAAAAGAGAGGAGATTTAGCCTAGATATAAGGAAGAAATTTTTTACACTGAGGGTGGTGACACTTTGGCACAGGTTGCCCAGAGACAGTAGATGCCCCATCCCTGGAAAGGGTCCAGCTCAGGCTGGTCAGGGCTCTGAGCAACCTGATCTAGTTGAAGATGTCCCTGCTCCCTGCAGGGTGGTTGGACTGGATGACCTTTGAAGGTCCCTTCCAACCCAGAACATTCTATGGGTCTAAGAGTAGCCTGCAATAGTCCCCCACCACCCTGCTTTTACAGTACAGAACACAGCAAGTTCTTCACTAAATCAGCAAGCTCTCAATCCATCTGTATCCACTCTGGCCACTTTACAACCCCTCCTCCCCACCGCCGTTAACCAAAGTGCTGGAAAATTGCTAGAAGGAATTATGAGAACTCAGTTGCCAAGCTTGTGATGCAGCAAGCGCAGCAAACAAGATCTAACAGGGTGAGCAGCAATAGAGGAGAGTCACCAACAAGCTCCTAAAGCCCAGCCACCACCTGGGAAGTTAAGGAAGCTGTTAACACAATGTCGGTAATACTGTGGAGGCGCTCAGAAGATGCAGGTATCAGAATCACACACTTTCTGATGTGTTCTAAAAAAATACAGCAGCGAGCACCACCCCAAAGGCCTTCATCTTCCTACACAGCATCCCGTTATTTATTTACAACTGGAGGTTTTCCCGCAACGTACGACAGGGATATATTCCACTGCAACACATGGTTCGAGATCCATAGTACCTACAAAGACACTGCAGGTTAAGCAGCGCCGCCACCTCTGTCCTGTCTGTGTCCCACGAGGTCCGCAGGGAGCTGTGCAGCATGTTCTGCAGGAGTTCCCCCGCCGGCGAACCGGGGACACACCACGGGGACCGGAGCGCTGGCTGGGAGCTCTCGAGCCTGGCTAGGTGAGAGCAGCTACTCGGAGCTGGTGCACCGTGATGTGACCTCTACTGCTGTCAGATCCAGAAGCACGGAGCTAAGCCACCGGCTTCCTAACCGGGAAATGCTGTGCGGGCACCTCATGGCCCTGGCAGGCGGGACGCAGCTCGGACGGGGCCACCGAGCGCTGCGCGGGGGCA
>NW_010404051.1:2711-14561 GCF_000710305.1 Buceros rhinoceros silvestris | reverse complement strand
CCTCCCGAACGGCGGCAGATGCTATACATAGCCAAGCACATCGCGGTTGCTAGGAAAAGTTATCTGCGTTGTTGAGATAATGTTTGCATGCCGAATTGGCACCCCAGAAGTGCTCCCCACCTTGATCAAAATACCTGCTGCAGCTTTGATGTTCTGGGTTCTGCTTGCTCTGGTTTGCCCTTGGCACAGTCAACAGCTGTCTTCAGAAACGTTGGCGTTTCTTGAGTTGTAGCGTCAGATGGACAGACGTGCTTTTTCGCATGTTAAATGATTTAGAGAGTTAGACCTTAACTTTGCAAGCTAGTGGTGTTGAATAAAAGGTGAAAAAAGAAAAGAAAAAGGAGCTTCCAGAACACAGTCTCTTTCTTGTAGAGGTTTCACGTCTAGCTATCAAAATCAGAAAACACTCCTAGCTACAGGTGTGAAACATAACTGCATTTGATTTCAGTTCTGTGGCTGGAAGGAATGCTAATAGCCATGCAGGCTTAAAGAGCAAATGTGTGTCTGTGTAGTGCTTGCCTCGTTTCACAGACTTTTCCCAGAAGAAAACAAAAAATGAATTACAAGAGTGAACGTCTTACAAAATCACTTTAGATTAGTATGCACCGTGGGCATTTTGCTCTCACTCTCTTCTTATGTTTGGCCTCACATGAAAATCTAAAATGCTTTCTTTCCATAGGGATACAACAATTTAGTTGAAAGAAGCTAGAAACTTTACATTTCCATCCTCATCAGAGGTTAATTTTACTCCAAAAAAGATGATACTTGCCCTTCCAAAGTGATTTACACAAGAGTGGGGACTTTTTACTTGGTATATTAGTTAATAGTTGTCATATTCCTTTTCACATTTAGTTTTTTCTGTTGTTTGTTGTATATTCACAGTTTCTCTTTCTGTGTAACTGTTAGATTTGCTTATGAATATGCTTGCCAGAATGGGGAGCAAGGGAGATTTGTCACATCACAGAGCCTGGTATGCTACACTCAGAGTGCTGATACCACACAGACAACATTTTGCAAGTTTCAGCTGCTGGAGTCCCTGCTGCTGTATTGTGCTTTCAGGGAGGAACATGGCAGGAACTGTGCAGATGAAGCAGAGAAAGCAGGACTTAGACCTCATCAAAATAGTCAAAGGACAAATCTATTCGTACTCCAAACTGTTTCTACCACCCTGTAGCAGGATTGCTAATTCTACAAAGTGTTACACCCTGACAAAGCCAAACACAGCAAACACCATCACCAAAATACCTGCTCTGAAAGATCCAGAACTCATCAGTATTTCAGGTGTTAAGACCTTTAATTTGGAGGGGAGTGGATGGTTTCCAGTGGCAATGTCACAGGGCATTAACTGCACTGCACCAACTCACAGCATTTCTGCTTACCTTTGATGGATCCAACAGGCAAGTTCCTCCTCCATTCCAATGCTTGCACAGTCCCTGGAGAACTGTAATTTGAACAGTCTGGATTTTAATTAAGGGAAGTTACATGCTGGGTGGATTCTTTGTCTAATCTGTGTGTGCTAGGGGAATAGCTCAACTAAGACTGGTCAAAAAGGAAGATGTTCTGATTTCATATAATGCCACATCTCTCAGAGTTGGAAGGAAGCAGCCATTCCCAGGTATAGCAAATACTCCAGTCCTTAAGGCAAAACATGGAAAAAACAGCCTCCATTCTGAAGCAGTCTGAAGGGCTTTCCCATGTCACAAGTGCTTACATGTACATACCCATGTATAGAGTGTTCTTTGATGCAAGGTCTTTGTTGTGTTGCTGGAGACTGTTACATAGTCTTTTGGACTGTGATCAATAATTTCACCCATCATTGCAGAAATGAGGGGATTGATATCTCAGCCTAAGAAATATTCTTCTACTTAGTAAAAGAATTCTTTATTCTAGTAATTTTTCTGAGAATCCCAGCCTTGAAATTCTTAATGTTGCAGCAAGCCGTGAATCATTCACCTTCTCTCATTTCCTTTTAAACTTGTCTTGTAGATGATTTTTTAATTTGTTTAGTAAGAGCTACCATTCTGTGGCTTCAGAGCCAGAAATGTTTACCAGATCATGCTAGTTTATCGCTTCTGTAGGGCGGTTTTGTTGCTGAAGGAGACCGATAACATGAGCAGAGAGAACAACACCTTCACTGTGTGCGCTTCTCTTGGCAAGAGGATCTGGTTGGCCTCCACCAGAGCTCTGTTCAGTGAGTCTCACTCTAGCAGTGTTGGAGGGAGTTGTCTCATCCCTTGGCTCTCCTCAGGCGTGTGAAACCTTATTTCTAGAATGACGGAGGCAGCTATTCCAATTCCTGGTACTCACAGACAGTGTTACATTTTCTATTGCAGTCTCAGTGCTTAAATAAAAGATTTAATGTTTGTATATACGTAGGCTATGAAGGAGGCGTACCCCTTTGGTGCATTAGCTGAGCATTTGCCATGGCTGTAGGCTGTCTGCCAAGTCAACAGGCGATCTGTATGTCCAAGTAAATCCAGTCCTTAAGTAAAAAGTTGAAATACAGACAACAGAACTATTGTGAATTCTGTGAACACTATCAGGAATAACTCTGCCCAAGTAGTTTGTCTAGTGGTAGTGGCTTCAAATAGACTTAACTACTGTGAAATACTTTACTCAGTTAATGAATCAAGACTTGCACAGCCTTGAAGTCACCTTTCTGTTATTTCCCCTGTGAGTTTAAACACTCAGGCTGGATAAGGCTTAGAACCAAGGCACTGAAAGTTTGCCCATTAATTCTGGCAGGCCAGTGCTTGTGCATTGGACCCCAGTTTTAGGAACAGTAGAGAGACTTTCATGTATGGATGGAGGTTATCTTAGAGCACTTTTTGCAGGCTGAGGGAGGCTTAAGCTATGTTTATAGACATATCCAGTTTCACACATCATCTTGTTCTTTCTCCCTGTCTGCATTAAGTGTCTGAGAATTTAGCATGGTGGCTGTTGTGAATCTCTGTGTAGGAAACAAACTCTACACTGGGGAACCACATCAGCATTATGAACCCCATCTCATTCTTTGCATCAGAGCGGCCAAGTCTCTTTTTTTGTATCCTTAAGTCTGCTTCCTGGAGAACTAAAAAGTCTAAACTCCTTTAGCTCAGCTAGTGAGGCAACAGAAGTGATCAGGATAGTCACAATGGTAAGTGGTCCTTGGTCTAGATATATCTGCCACAGGGTGTTCATACAGATGAAACTGATTTCTGAAAAAGACGTCAAACTCAATAATTATTAATGAAAATTTGCTTAGCTGTAGTGTGGAAGAGGAAAGGAAAAGTGCTTTTCTGTTACAGCAACTGTCTTGAAGAGCATGAAGGACATGCAAAAGCATGAATTGAATATTAATAAGAATGTTCAGCAACTGATTTTATTTTTTTCCAGCAAATACAGAAAAACTAAGCAAGTAATAATATATAAAGGTCAGATCGTTTCATCACTGTCTGTTCCAAACAGGAGTAATTGGATTACACAGTGAAACACAGAACAAATGTAGGAATAGGCAGCATGAGGTTAAATGACTGGGTCACTGTTACTGGATATTTCGTTGGGTTATTTTTCATTTGACTACGTAAGTGGTTTGTCCTCAAAATTGACAAATAAATAGGCAAAAAGGAGAAAACAATAATTTCATATGATCCAGAAAGTGGATATATCTTAATTTTTCAAAAGTTAAAATAAGCCAACGCTAGCTTCAAGGTTAATATAAGCTGTATTCCAAATTTTCTTTTCAGCCTGACAGGGATAATACTTCCCTGACTTCAAGGTTTAAATAAACTACCTATGAACACCCTTCATAGGAAAGATGTGATCCTTTTATCTCCTTTCATTAAACTCACAGTTTTCCACAAGGGCAACAATCCTGGCTCCCTCAATTGTTTCTCTTTCTAGCCATTGCAGGGGGCTTACCCTGACTTTCCAGCTTTTCTCAAGAGCTGATAAGATCAGTTCTGACCTGTGCACTGTTGCGGTACACTGTTGTGGTACACTGGGTGGCAGTGTGGGCGGTCGGAAGATTACGTGCTTACGTTACAGGAATGCAGTAACCACCCACGATGGGCGAGGCTTAGTAGAATTATATAGCCCTCCGTGCTGCTCAATAAAGCGGCCATTTTTCATCCTCTGTAGCAGAGAAAGTGATTAATGTTCCCCCTTGACGGAAGAGGTCAGGTGCCAAATATCACGACAAGTTTCCACAGTGCACTTCATCTTTTAGCCCAGATTTTACACATGGGCATCATGACACATCTATCGTCCAGCTGGGTATTTCAACTTGTGCAGACTTTGCATTTCTGGAGACAAGAAATAACGTGGTCACACTTCCCATTTGTTTAAAATATACTCCAGGAATGCAACAGAATAGCACAAGATAACAAAGGACAGGAAATTATTGGAGTCAGTTGAATTTTTAACATAATTCTTCCAGTAAGTTGTTTCTACCTTCCTGTTTCTCCTAAGCATGGAGTCAGAAAAAGCCATAAAAACAACTGCAAGTTGTCTATGTCTGAAATATGATGGTATTACTGTAATGAACTGTCTAAAATCCCTTCCATTTGAGTGAGTGAGTGACCACCTGCAAAGGAAGGGACCACACGTTTTCGCAGTCATGTCCTAAAATACTTCTCCAGCCAGGTCTGGTTCTTGGAATCTACAGTTAATCATATCACTGTGGTGAGCAGTGGTACGTATGAAATGGGAGGGGTGACACCCTCCCCTTGTTTAGTGGAAGCTTTAGCACCCAATTTGGGGTGTGCAGGATTTCACTAAATAAGGGGTATACCTGCAGTGAGATATGCCTTTCATATCTTCATTATCTCTTCTCTTGGAAGAGAAAATCCAAGTTTTTCCCCAGCGCTGCATGTTTTGTGCACCTGCATCAAACAACAGGGCTGTGCTGAGAGTGCTAGAAACTTCCAGCTTGTGGTCTGTTAGCGTGCCCAAACTCCACAGTTCAGAGGCACAAACTTTTCGAAACATTCAGGGTCCCAAATGATTCTTTAATAATGGAATAGTCAGCAATTCACACAAAAGACCCATTCCCCAAAACTGACCAGTTTTTAGGGAGAGAAAAATAAATCCGTAAAATTAAATTTTAAGTTCTCTCAAGAACCTGAAAGATGTTTCTTTTCTTGTGTGTGTGTAGGGCAGGCGCTTAATTAAAAGCTTGTGTTTTCATTTTCCCCAATTGCATTGCCTTTTTACTTCAGATTCTGGAAAGAATATCGGAATCTTCCAAACTAAGCATTTTTCTTCATAAGGAAATTTAAGGGATAGTTTTCAAGTGTCTGCAAAGCTTAGTGGTTGTCTTTTACATCAGCTTTACTCTGTTACCTGAAAAGCGTTCTTTAACTCCTTTAGGCTTTTTTCATAAATTCTGTACCAACTATAGTTCAGTACAGACTTTGAGCTGAAGCTTCGCAGCCAAGAGAGCTATCAGTCACACTCCCATTTTGCCCTTAGGTGGGAAAAGATCCCAACCTCAGGGGAGGAACAAGCTCCAAATGTAGGAGAAAGACTTGTGCCTGTTCACAGGATGCCAAGTACTGTTGGACAACAGCTGAAACTGTTAAATCAAACCCAGAGGTTGCCATGCTTCAGAAGTATCCCCAGCTGATGTGTTTTGTTGATCACTGCATTCCAAACAGCAGCTGCCTGGAAGAATTCTCTGGGGTGTCTCATCTCCCATCCATGTAAGTCTGGTGTATTTTAAAGCATCAGTAAAGCCTGATAAAAATAACTATAAGGGCTTCTAGTAGGTGATGAAAGAGTCCAAGATGGCTACCAGAAAGATTTTATACTTTAATGTTCTTTGAGACTCCTTTTTTTTTTTTCTTCTGTAAAATGAATTCAGGGCATGGACTTCCATGCTTGTAGAATTCCTCTTCCCTCACATGCAGTACTGCCTCTAAGTCTGGCAGTGCTTCAAAAAGCATATTAAAATGAAATTATCTCCACCCCAAAGGCCGCACTACTGCAAACACGTTCATAAGGGAATTGGTAGTAGCAGTCACTGAATAATCTAGGAGAATAACACTAGATAAAGCAGTTTATTCAATTGTTTCTTTAAGCAGTAGTTCTATATTAAGATGTATAAGGGCTGGAGAAGGTAGATCAGATTTCTTGCCTATTGACTTTTACAATGACCTTTCAAGATTAAAAGGTTGGTTTTGACCAAAGCGGTATCACGCTGAGGTTTGTTCCATCCTCTGCTGAGGCAAATCCTTAATGGTTTCTGTTATGTCATGAACAAAGGAAAGGTAATTTGAAAGACACAAAGACAGCTTCTAGAAAGCTGGATTATCACACAGACATCCACTTATAGCAAGATTGAGTTGTAAGGTTTTAAATGCTCACGGTAGACTGTGTAGTTTCAAAGCAAAAGATTAGTCATTTCAGACTGCCAAACTTAATTAAAGGTTGGGATAAATGTTCACTGTTAAAATTCATCAATCCGTTTGGCTGAGGTGGAAGAATTTCAGTCATGTCTTTTTTAATTGCCTATAGAAAGAACTGAAGAGATAGCAAAGTTAAAACTGTTGAAACACATACACGGTGTCTAAATATTATTGAAGATCTTAATCATATTAAAAGAAGAGTGCAGTTAATTCCCCAGCATATTTTTAACAAGAGACTCTTAAGTATAGCTGAAGCAACGTGAGTAGCAGTCTGTGGGTAGGTATGTTCATGCTTGTTTATCTCAGGAACTTCTAGGCAGTACTAATTCCCACAAAGCACTGAGGACTCTGGTCCCGTCCAAGCAGACTAGATGCTGATAGTCCCATTGGATTCAGTGAGTCTGCTTGCAGATGACGTTACTTGTAACAGTAAAACTGAGTCCGTATTAGCTTTACCAGCTCAGCAGTTTACTCAGCAGTTTGCAGGAGCAGTCCAGCTCTCTGGGTTACATCAGTTTTAAACCTTTGTTTCCTTATAATTTTCTGTGTCATTACTGTTCAGCATGAAAGAGTAACGAAGCATGAAATTATACCCTCCCATCCTGTGTTCTTCCGTGATGATTTATGCTTTCTTTAAGCAATTGTTATGTAAACCATTCACTGGTCAAAACAATACAGTGGTCAAGGAGAGAGATGAATGAGATTCAGAGGCTTCACATACTGCGTTTCACAGGCAGTGCAGCTTTGTCACTGGCTTCCTGTGAAGGAAACAAACCATGGGATTAACAGCCACCAGTAAATTCTGGGTTTATTTCATCTACTGTGCCAGGACCAACTAGGGAAAAAAAAAAAGTAAGTGGCAAAACAACAATAACATGCTGGGAATCAAATCTGCAATGACACACTTCACAGCTTGTTAAATGCTCCGTGGATTCCTAAACTAACAGGGAGCAAATACAGTGTCATTGTGGTGTCAGTTGGAAATGAATCCTGATATAGATCTTTTCAGTTCCCACTGTCAAGAGAAATGAGTTTGTTTTCCAGAACACACTGGGGTTATGAATTTCTGAGATCTTAAGGAATATTTGTATTCTAGATAATGCATTCTCCCTTTTAATATTCCTGGTAGAAACTCAGAGTAAGCAGAAAACAGATGATGAGAATATATTTCAGCAAAATAAAAAGAATCAAAGAATACCAGCTTGGAAGGGACCTCAAAGATCATCTGTTCCAACCTTTCTTGTGAAAAGCACGGTCTAGGTAAGATGGCCCAGCACCATGTCCAGCTGAATCTTTAAAATGTTGGGGACTCCACCATTTCCATGGTGAGGTTATTCCAATGACTGATTGTCCTTGTTGTGAAAAATTTTCCTCTTGTGTCTAACTGGAATCTCCCCAGGAGAAACTTGTACCCATTACACCTAATCTTTTCCATGTGACTCATTGTAAAAACAGATGGCCCAGCACCATGTCCAGCTGAATCTTTAAAATGTTGGGGACTCCACCATTTCCATGGTGAGGTTATTCCAATGACTGATTGTCCTTGTTGTGAAAAATTTTCCTCTTGTGTCTAACTGGAATCTCCCCAGGAGAAACTTGTACCCATTACACCTAATCTTTTCCATGTGACTCATTGTAAAAACAGAGTCTCCATCTTCTTTGTAGCCACCCTTTAAACACTGGAACATGGGGATAAGGTCTCCTCTGAGCCTTCTTTTCTTAAGGCTGAACAAACCCAATTCTCTCAGTCTTTTCTTATATGGCAGGTTTCCTAGTCCTCTGATCGTCTTTTGGCACTTCTCTGGATCCTCTCCAGCCTGTCCACATCTTTTTTGTGTAACAAGGACCAAAACTGAACATAGTATTACAAGTATGGCCTGACAAGCACAGAGTGGGATAATAACTTTATCCCTGCTGGTGATGCCCTTGTTGATGCAACCCAGTATCCTGTCAGCTTTGTTTGCCGCAGCAGCACACTGTCAACTCATATTGAGGTGGCTGTCCACCAGAAACCCCAGGTTCCTTTCCAAAGAGTTGTTCTCCCACCAGGTAGATCTCAGCCTGTGCTGCACTCCTGTATTATGTTTTCCCTCATGCAAGACTTGCCTTTGTTGAACTTGATATGGTTCTTGTTAGCCCACTATTTTAGCCTATCCAGGTCTTCCTGCAGGGCGGCTCTCCCTTCTGAAGTGTCCACTTGCCCACTTACTTCAGTATCATCAGCAAACTTCATCAGGGTGCACTTGATCACATCATCCAGATCGCTCCCCAGGCTGGTTTGTATAGGCATGGGGGTGGCTGCAGTTGCCTTGGCAGTGTCCAGGCCTCTCCCATGAGAGCTGCTGGCAAGTCTCACCACTCCCCTGGCTTTTCCTTCCCTACCTCAGGAGAAGCTACCATGTGTCGAGATCTGCCCCTCCACTGTGGGCTGGGCCAGCTCTGGAGCAGCTCTCCACAGCGGGTGACCAGAGTAACAAAGCAGTAACTGTTCAAATCACAGAAGTCATCCTGACTCTCCTCACCAGTATGACATGGTTTATCAGAATAAGTTCCTCTTTGAGGAAATTTTTGTGCTGAATTAACTCAGTGAGTCCATTTCAAATATGAAGCTAAAAATTCCACCTTGCTCTGGAGTGTCTCATACCAATGCACATTCCATCACACCAATACTGAAAATATACCGTAACACAAATCTTTCACTGTTCGCTTCCCAGAATCCTATAATCCTAAATGCAGTTTACACTGTTCTGTCCTTTAGATAGCACCAGGGAAATACCACTGCCAGAGACAAAATAGGGAAATGTGGCCATGTCCAACCCCTACTCTTCTCTGGGTTTGATTCTCCTCAATCTCTTACTGGAACAAGGATGCTTTGTAAGTAGTACTGCTCTAGCTTCTACAAGAGAAATAGGCAAGAGGAGACATAAACAGTGCGAGTTAGGGCTATTCTCATGAGTAACATGATGCTGCACTGTCACTGTTAGTATCTGGACATTTTGCAGTGTGATATGGATACGATATTGTTACACTGCCCACTATGAAACACCAGGGAGTTGATTTGATATAATTTATTTTATTTTAGTGCCTTTGAAGTACCTGCAAGCACTGCAGTTAGCCAAAGAACAGGCATTAAATGCATACCGTAAATTATTTCATAAAGGGTGTTAATATTAATTCTTCAGCTTGCCATGAAGAGCAAGTGCAGCACTGGCAAAGAGCAGCCGAGCAGCCTGCAGTGTCCTCAGTGTCAGGTGTTTGCTTTTCATATCTGCAGGAGCTGTAATGATAGGTCATGCTGAACTGCCTCTTTCTCTCAGAGAGTAACACAGAACGAAGGACCATACAGGAACACTGCTCATTAAGTTGTCCAATTTAAAACTTGTTTTACTTTCTCAAAAGGGAAGAGAAAAGTAATGACTTTATTTTCTTCTTTAAATTGGTTTACAAGTAATTTTTTCTCTTGAAGTAATATTCCTGCCTATACCTACCCTTCTTCCACAGCAGGATAACTATTAAGCTACTATTTTACTGGAAACAAATACTAAAAAAAAAAAATAAAAAGATTAAATATTACTTTGCAGATGATTCAGACGTATTATTCAGGCAGGCTTATTACATGGGTTTAGTGCAGGACCTGATGGTTTCTGTGACTTTTGCACAGCTTGTACTCAGAAATCCAGGCAACACTGACACTTCAGATCATAGAGAACAAGTGCAAGAGGAGCTGCTGACAACCTGTTGTTCCAGGGAAGAATGTCAAGCACCTGACTCTGCAGGAGAGGACTGATGGCTCAGCAGGGACCCTGCTGATCTCACTGCTACTCTGCAGGGGCCATCAGGTCAAGCTGCTGTCATGATAGATGGTTAATTCTTTTCACCATACTTAAAAAAGGAATACTGTACGTTTGATTACTTTTATAGGACTACATAGAACCTTGTAACAATGCAGTCGACATTTTTGTAAGGTTCAGGTTTGCTGTATTTCCAATGATGTTTTTGAAGCTAGAAGGAAACTTGGAACTAAAGCAGGCAGATCTCCATTTCTTAGTTGTTGTGGAATTTTTTTCTCATCCAAATCATTACAGCGATGGAGAGTTCAGCACAGTATTGTGGAAAGGAATTAAAAAATATGGAGCACTGTACTTAGAACATTGTGAATCCAATAAACTCTTTAGGATGCATAATTTTGCACTAGGCAGTCCAAGCAAATAGAAAGTCAGTATTTCATGTGCCTTCCAGTTACAGAAGTCATCACCATAACACATGGCAATATTCAAGAACCCTGGAGCAGGAAGCCAAACAAACTTATAGGCAGTAGTAAACCAAATCCAATTTTGAACCAAAACACTTTGGTTGAAATACTGTAATTAGCTAATATTTAACTATATCCATGTGCTCTTGAGTCATCGTTCATAGAAATCCTGTAGAAGAAAAATATATTTGAAGTCTATGGAAATACTATTCCCATTTATTAGCTGTTCTTCCACTGCATATCATCTCCAAAGGGGCCCTTCTGGAATACATGGAACATAGAAGTGCTCAGCTCACACAGTCTTTTGATTAGGTTCCACTAACGCATCCACTGATGTATGCATGTCATGAGGATACATCAGTCATGAATTAAACCAGCTTTATTCGAGCTAATTATACTTTCCTGCAGTAATTGCATTTTCTTGCAGAAACACTGCCTGTAACATTCTTAAACTTGAGACAAACTGAACTGTCCTGCATGCACACAGACATCAAGGAAAGACTTTTCAAAATGCTTAATGTCTGTGCTAAACCTTCTGAGAAGATCTCGATAGCAAAACGCAAACAAATGAAAATGAGTGAGTGAGGAAAAACAAGAAGCCTGTTATCCTCCCAGGAATATATTCTCTGTCGTTTCAAAGCCTTGGCTTGCAGACAACGTGGTTTTCCTTGCAGCTTTTTTACAATTTTCCTGCTTCTATATTCATCCATCCTAACGTAACGTTTAAATGTTGGTATAAGAAGCTATCAGTCTTTCTGACAGTAATCTGAGATCTCAGTCTCCTTAGTCTACATTGAGCCAGCTCCAGTGGAAACAAAATGAATGTGAATACCTATGTATCTTCTTTTTTATTATTCACACCCACAGCTACACTGTCAGAATGAAATACAAGCTTTGAAAGTCACAAGTGAGACTCTCTTCTCTCCTCTGTAGGCATGAGTGATCAACTACCTTTGATTTTATTTGTATTTAAATTAAGAAATCAGAGTAAGTCCACCGTAGAAGCTTTGTAGGAGCTTTGAATTTTGTGCTGAAATTGGGGAAGTATGTGCATCTTCCTCCCAGCAATCATGATAGTCAGTATAGTGGCAGAACAAAGCTGCAAGAGTTGGTCCCGATTCCAGAGGAAAAGGCAGCAGTTCAGCTGGGACAGGCTCGGAAAGCATTTTGGAGGCTAGTGCAGAAGCCTTAGATTTCACCCTGTGTTCAGCA
>NW_010404051.1:0-2653 GCF_000710305.1 Buceros rhinoceros silvestris | reverse complement strand
TGTGTGGTGTAGAAGCCTTATATCTCACCCGGTTGTCAGCAGGAGATCAGTGCCTGTAGCAGTCGTATATCGTTGCAGTATAGGAGAAAAACAGCCTTAAGGAGAGATTCTAGGTGGAACCAAAGGATCAATAGATATCTGTTACTTAGATATATTTTTCTTTTGTCTGCATGACTGTGGACGCACAGCAATGTCCCTGGCCCTCAGTTCCTCCTCTGTTACAATTCCCCCCTTACAGGGATATTACGAGATTTAAATGCATTGTGTGAGTGCCTATTTGGACAGTGGGCAAGTTTCTGCACACTCAGGTGGAACGAAAAAACATACAGCCTGCAGCTAAAAAAAAATATATCCCCTGTGATCAGTAATTTCGACACAGTTTTATGACTTTTGACCTAGCTGGTCTGTTCCAACATCTCTACAACAGTGTTCCTGCACTGCTGACAGGAATTTATTTCTTACTTACCTAGTGAGAAATCTCAAGACAGCACAAGATGTTGCATGGTAATTACATTTTCCTCAGTGGGATTACTGAATGACATATTGTGATATATCAAGAGACAACTGTGAATTTAACTTGAGTCAGCACAGTAGGCTTTGCACAGTACAGTAGGTTTCCAGATGAACATAGTGCAAATGTAAGAGTAAAGGCAAGTTTCAGAATACCTCACAGCATCATGCATCCTTTGTCAGCATTAGGTTTCAAAACACGTAAGGTTCTGGGTTGGCTTGGGAAAACTTTATTCATTATTCATTAAGCTTACATATTCACTTTAATATTTAAGAACATATTGTTTGCAGAATGGGTTTACAGAAGGCAATAATGGTACTCATTTTTCAGAAGAATCAGGCATGTCAAAATACCAAACTTTTTTTTCTATTTACCCTAATTGGCATTTACACTAAATGCCAATTTCTTGTGAGTAAGAGAGCAGGTAAGCTCCATGCATGACTCTTCTGTAAATAGACTATTCAGTCTCTTAGATGTGAGATCATTATTTGCCAAGGTTTTGCAACATGACAACAACATGCAACAGCAGAGGGCTCTGCTGATGATTAAAGATGTGGGCAGATTTTCATGCATCCCTCCATGCATCCCTCCATGTACCCCTTCCTTAGCAAGAAATTGCAAGGGTGGTATTTGGGGAGAAAGAAGCAATAGAGACTGACACAAATTGTGTTTTTCATCTCATATATTTACCAAGGCAGTTACCATGAGCAGAAATTTCCTTCTGTGGAAAATAATTTTTTCTTTAGGTATTTGTGGAAGTGTTTTAGTGCACCCTAACAAACCATAGCCTTCATGCAAAGTGTGCAGCTTGTAAGTGGAAAAAGTCTTTCCAGACCTGCTATTCTCATCTCTACAAAGGACACTTACTTCACTGGGTTATGTCGTGCCCAGTGTGCTTTTTAAAAAAAATATTGTCCAGAGCAAGTCTGCACTGCAGTTTCAGCCCTTTAACCTGTTGGATAAGTTATGTCTTATGGTGGGAGCCACACTTTAAAGTCAGCCATCCCTGAGGGGCACTCAGGATAGCTCTAGAGTTCCTCGGCAGATGAGCAGGTCAGGTATTCCAAGTATTCTGATTCCAAAATGTTGCTACTGATGTGCTGTGATGAGAGCTGAGCATGGTAGTGCCAAATATCTTCAGTTGCAATCATCTACTCGCCAGGGTTGCTTAAAGTGCCAAAAAGGAAGGTTTCCCTCCCTCCTCCAAAGGATTGAAGGATCTCTCTTCATTAACGCTGTAATACAAAGTCTATGCAGATATTTCTACAAGTTTAGAAAGATAAAGTTAGACAGTATGAAGACCTTTACAAAGATTTTTTTTCTCTTGCTTTATAATCTGTTACTTCTTACATTCAAAACAAGGAGCACTTTTCTCCCCAACAATCCTTAGCCTCACGATTCAAGCATTACCAGACCAGTTGCACATAGTTTAGAGACACAAAAAAACTGTATGGATATTAGGTGTGTTTTGATTAATACAATTTGCTTCTCAGATTCATTCTCTTGGCCGTGTCCCTACCATAAAGACCAGTCAAAGGCAACAGAAGATAATATGGCTGGTGTGTGCCAATTGGAAATTTTAATGCGCTTGGCAAAAAGTCCCTGGATAGCTGGGTAAACTGGCATTACATCTGCATAAAGAGTAACCTAAGGAAGAACAAGGTGATTAGATTCATGACAAAAACTGCCACATTTGTTCAAAGTCTAGAAATCAGTGTGAAATGAGAGAAGTTATTTAGTCCATCCACTGAGTGAGGAGAATCATGCCCTGCATTGTTTATTTTCTGTGCTTACTCCAAGCTAGCCTGAAGGATTGCAGGAACTAAAATCGTAATTGTTGAGCAGTTCTTCCACATCTCAGTCAGGGGGGTCTCTTGTCCCTGGGACATTATTTCACAGATACTCACTTTATGACTTTATGTCACATCTCCCAATACCTGCTCCTTTCACATTCGTAAGTCATTTTGTGTCCTTTGTTTTACGTCCCATAATCCTTTCCTTTTCTCCTCAAGTTTTTTTCTTATATGATATCCTTAAAAACAATAGCCACTTTATTTATTTTCAAGTTAATGAAACACCTTGCCTTGTGTCATTCCAAGTACCAGCCTGTGTAAGTGTGATGGCTTAGCAACTTCTCCTGTT
>NW_010404050.1:27191-27409 GCF_000710305.1 Buceros rhinoceros silvestris | reverse complement strand
GGACCTGCCGGCGGTCCCCGCTCCAGCCCCGACCGCGACCGCCTCGCCAGAGCCTGCCCGTGAACTTTTGAACTAGGCGAAATGTCACCGCAGCCGCAGGAGCCGGGGGACGAGCGGGGAGACCTCGGTCCTCGCCGGCGAACGGCGCGGGGATGCGGGGCAAGGCGGCTCCGTCCTTCCCGGCTTGGCCTGGATCTTAACCACTGCTTTGCTGCCAG
>NW_010404050.1:2632-27093 GCF_000710305.1 Buceros rhinoceros silvestris | reverse complement strand
CTCCGTCCTTCCCGGCTTGGCCTGATTCTTAACCCGTGTTTCGCTGCAAGGAGTTAACTAGGTGGGATCTAGGAGTCAGGGATGGTAGCTGCTCTCCTATCGAACGCACTGCCAGCGAACTGCCTCCTTCCATTTTAGTCTGATAGATACATCAGAAATGCTGCTTCACTTGTGGTTTCTGCCGCTAAAAAGCCTGAAATTATTCCTGTTATCTTTGCCACGGGCTAAATCCCCGATTTCCCGGTCGTCTATCACCAGTGACATTATCCAGGGGTCAGTTGCTCACACTGAGGTGATGAACATCTACGCTCGCCTAAAAGACAGAAGAGAATTTACCGAGAGAATCCAAAAACTGCTCCCACAACCACGCTCTGAAAGAAAAGTCTCTGCGAACACGTTAAAAAATTACTCACTGTAACAAATGGGTATAGGTCATGAGCGTCTGAAGCCAGAGGCTGTATCTGTAAAATGGCCAAAGTCAGTCATACGTCGGGTGTTTAATGGGCTATAATCCTGCTCAAATCAGCAGCACCATCAGCAAACACTTTAGAAGTCACTTACTTTAACGCTTCTCCGTATCAATGTGACATAATACAAATGAGTGTAATATTGAGTTCCTTAGGACTCCAATTTCAGCACCATCAATCACGCCAATCTTCCCCAGTGTGTTCACACATCTCCACGAGATGCAGCACGGGGCAGGAAGCTGCGTCTGCTATTTCAGTTTGAGCTGTAGCTCGTTGCTCCCCATCGCCGTGAACCAGCAAAGCTGTTGTTGAGTAACGAGAGCTGTTGGGCCCAGTCCAACAGACCGTTTTGCAAGTAGACCTTCAGTCACACGGTCGACTTCACCGACGTACACCCAATCCTCAAGTGACAGAAGAAAAGCTAAATGCCTGCTCCTGTCTACTCATACTCCCTCACTCAAGGGATTCTTGGATGATTTTCACGCCTGGATCTTTTTCACACCAAAAAAAAAAACCAAAAACCCAAAACCAAAAAACCCAAACATCTTTCTCCCAAAAAAGATTTCTTAACCATCAGCCTGTGTAAACACTGTCTGTTCCTATCTCATGGAAAAGAGTAATTTCACAGGATTTCTTCCAACATCCTATGGGAAATCAGGCATGAAAATCTTCCTCCATGCTGACCTGTGTCTGTATAAAACGTTGTGGAAAATAGTACTACATGCCTTTCTTTAGCAATCTAAATATTTGGAATAAGATTTTGTTTTTCCATCAGTGGAAAAGCTGAAAAAAGGTCAGCCTACAATTTGAAATCAGTGGGAAGTCTCCCAACAGCTTCAGAAGGTCTGGACCAGGCCTTAAATGTAGGCATTCCCCAACAGGCAGAAACCGTTTGGAGATCCATTCCAGGAATGACGGCGCTGGTGCTGCGATTTTAACAGCAGAAGAGCTGTCTCTGCAAAAGCAGTTATTTCCATTAATTACCTAGTAAACATCTCCAACGCCTACTTTGAGTTGGCTGATATTTTCCACCTATTGTGATCCCTGATGCAATCCTCAGCTGGAGCTTACCGCTTACTCAACGTGGACTCAAGCCGTGCTTTCCCACTTCTACCAGGATATCAACGCTCCACACACCTTTACTGACAGACAACTCCAAATACAGCCAGAAAAACAGTCATTCTTTTCGTGGCGTACCACAAAAGCTGTTGTGCACAGCAACTCCTCTTTTCTGGAGGCCTTATAGAGCACCAGCATTATTCTGCGGAGTCGGGCCCTCCGGGATTTTTATTGTAATGTACGCCACACATCGTCTGAATATTGTGTGTGGCCATGTTGCCCTCACATTTGGAACCGAAATTTGACCAGTTTGGCACGTCAGGCCTGAGCTTGACAAACAATCGCACTCAGACGCAGCCTATCACTGACAAAACGTCTACAATCAACCAACGCTGTCAAGATCAAGTCATAAAAGGGGCTACAACACAGAGCTTCAACCTTGCAAGCACACGGGCTTGCTGGTGAGCCAAAGAGATTTATCTGAAGAAACTAAAAAAAAAAGCTTGTAAAATTAAGCGCATGCAGGTTTTGCCTATTTCGTGGTAATGTGAGAAAGACTCTCAAAGTACAGGATTGTCAAATGCTGCCTAAAAACGGATTGGCATCAGTTTGGGACGGCCACATTCACAGAACGTGGCTGCTGGAAGCTGCTCGACTCTTTGAAACGTTAAAAGTAGACTCAGGCCTACGGCAGAGGAAGTCATAGTTGCGTGGTGAACACCGCAATCCCATATTCACACAAATAACAGCTGGAGATGTTCTGCACACAGCCTTGATCGGACAGGAGCGCACTTGTAAGGAAATAGGTATTCCAGAAAAATATCACCCTGGAAAGACCAATTTAAAACGTGTCCGTAAAAAGCACCTTTATCTGTCGCTGACACTTTCTTCTTCTCTTTCCAGCTGCAGGAGCCCTCCCCTCCCCGGAAGGCCGTGAAGAGCTTTGTGCCTGCAGCAAGGGGCCTCTGCTAAGCCCCTGCCTCTTGGTGCAGTAAATGCTTTTCTCCTTTAATCAGCTGCTTAACAGGAGGCACCACAGGTTGCAGCCTTCGTCACTCTTCTTCAGCTGCCAAGGATTTCTGCGCTCCCAAGGGACTGTTACAGCGAGGCTTCTAGTGAGGGCATTTCTCTCTGACTCCAACAGACTGTTCACATGGGCACCTGTTTAATTCACCGCAGGGGACCCCCGCATCGATCGAACAAGACATTGCTACGGGCTTGAGAGCGTGCTGTGGACACAGCATCTTCCCTAAAAGAAATGATACTGCTTCACGACAGGAGAGTGGGAAACCTCTGCCTCTCTTCAGAACGGGCCAAACCATACACCCGGTTAAAGTCAAGGATAAGCCTTTGCTAAGTTTCATCACAACAGATCTCAGCAGAAATACTACCGGACTTCTTTAGGAAGTTAATTTTAAGGCTCCTTTTACTTATTCAGCTTACAAACGACTTGTCTCTTGACTTCTCTGGACTCATTAAAAGATCTTTGTCAGTTCTTTATGGGTAATGATGACATTAAAGCCGTGCCATGTTACTGTATTCTGCCATTAAACCATTAGTCTTATCCCGCTATGGGAATACACACTCAATGAGACACCAATGGCATACAGCCTGCTTCTCCTTTGAGCAAACGAGAGGACAGCCCACGTGCTTCGCAGGCAGTAAGGACACCGGGCTGCTGCCAGGGACCATGCTGAGGCCGCACCTTCCCAGGCCACCACCAGCATTAGGAGGGCAAAGAGAAGGCAATAGGCAGGAGACAGTTGCAGCTAAATGACACTTAATCCTCATCTGCCTCTGAAACTGGTAAAGCCTTAAAGCAGTCCCATTTAAACACGTGATCACTTTTAATTCTCATTTTTTAATGAGTTAAGCATATGTGGTGCAACTAGAATATGTACTAATGAGTTTTACTTCACTAGCAAGCTACTGCATCTACCATGAGTGTCTGTCTCACGGTGTGACAAATTATTTGTTCAGCAGAAAAGCCATTGTTTCTCACCTCATCATTTACTAGAAAAAATGTTTACATGTGCCCATCTATTCTCATACCACTCGGCTGTCAGTTTTAATTAGGTTCTAATTCTTTCCATCACTCGTAATTCTTATCTATTTATCCACGTGCAGCAAGTGGGAAGCTGGTTTAGAACCCATAAAGTATTCGCTGCTGTAATTAATACTGTGAATGTGTATTTGTCTTCACTGGCTTGCCGATCTCCCAGTGGGTTTCCTCTCTGCCTGTGTCTTGTTACCAGACCTAATGGGATTTATTTATCACATGTTCTGCCACTGTTTTTTCATATTTGCTTTCACAAACCTGTTATGCTTGGACAGCTTCAGAAGCAACAATTATAACTAACTTTTCGATGCCATTCTCATCAATGACAAATGTGAATTGCCATATGTCACCTTTATTATGGATTATTTATGCACAGGACAAACTTACTACTGCTTGGAATTACTGATCTCCTTGAGGGAAAGCTAGTGGTGCTTTGGATGATTACAAAATGTTTTTCTGTAATCATCAAAATGTTCTACAAAATTGCTGGTTTGTAATTTGTTTGTTATTTTTGCTAGTTGTGGTCTCTTCAATATAGGAGACTGACAGTGGGAATATCTAGATATTATATCTGGCTGTCCACACCCATTAGAACCAAACATGCAAGTGTCCTCGTAGATTTTCATGGCACTACTGGATGAGTTACGAGATGGAAACTGAACCTCTGTATTGTCTTTGCAGACTGGAAAAAATCATGGAGTATTTTGAAAGAGAAAGAACATACACGTAAGACACATCAGGCCTGACAAGAGAATGGCCAAAGTTCGTGCTGATTCTATTTTTCCTTGAGTAAATAAGTAGGTGCTTACTTTGAAACTGTCTTAAGGAGCTGAGATTTGAGTTTTATATTTGTAAAGCAGTACATCCCCGTTTTAGGGAACTCTGGAAATAGTGACACAGGCCTGTGGCACAACAATCTGTTAATAAAATAAAATACAGACAGAGGACACTGGAAACCACTTAAAATAGCATTAGTGCTTTTCTTGTAGAGTAATCCACAAATAAAATTTGGAAGAAACAAAACAAACCAGACAAAGAGAAGAAAAAATAGCCTGAGCAATACTAAATTAGTGTCATGCAGGGATAATGAAAGAACTTGCTAACAGAAGTAAAGAATACAAACGAGGAGATGAAAATGGAGAACATCAAGTACCATCTATGTTTCAAAACCACCAGGCTCACTCTGCATGGCAGTAGCCATAAGAGAAAGTCCAAGGAAATCTATGAACTATTTTCAGATGTGCACAAGACACTGTTTTCTGGCAGTCTCTGCGTGTTCAGCTACATGGAGATACATCTGGAAAAGATGCTACAGATTTTTATAGAAAGACAGCATTTAGTAGTCGTCTTTTTTTTTTTTTCTTTAAACTGAGAGCTTGTTCTAAGGATAGGCCTCTTATTTTATCTCTCCTCAATTATTTTGTCATTTTCTCCTCCCCCCATGCCAGGCACAGAACTCAACAAATCACAGTGTGAAACTAAGCTGTGTGCTAATGGTAATGTCAAAATACGGCAGTTGGAAGTACTGGTTAGTTAATTTAGAGAGGCATAGAGTTACAGCTTTTCAAACTCTGAGCAAAAAAAGCCTCTCCCACATTCACACTCAAGCACCTAAACAGAGATGAAGAGGTAATTTCACATCACAGTAAAAGTCTAACTTTGAAAATCAGGGCGTCACAACTACATAGCTCTATCTGCAAAGGATCACCTGCCCCTTCCAGTGACCACATCTCTCTGCTGTCAGAAAGACGCCTCTAGCACCACACGGGCAGAAAGCTGGGTGAACAGTGAGGTGCATGGACACCAAGAAGCAGAAATTGCTGCCTTTCAGATGCACGGCGCATTGGCATGGCTCAGCACTTCCACCCTCGAACACTCTTCTCTCTACTTTCTTTAAAATGTAGACCTTGAAATTCTGGGCTTGGCTTGGGCTGGCAGCTACGGACTGTGTTGGCATGAGAACTGGCTACAGGGTCATAATTAGGCTTTCAGCTTTAAAGTATCTGTAATCTATCTTCACATTTTTGCTAGAAATAAGGTCTTTCAGTTGTGTCATGCCGCTGGTGTTCAGCATGCACGGAAACTGATCCTCTGCTTTGTACAGATTCCTGTTTTATTTACAGTTGTTAGACACAACATTACAAGCTGGTCTCAGGCTCCAAGGAAAAGAGGTACAAAATATACAGGAAGATTGGCCCACGTTTTCCTCTTTGCGTGTAAATATACCCCAGGAACCAAACAGAACCAGACGTACTTAGGACCGTGACTGGTGAGAAAGTTACTTTTATACCACCCCTTCACATAAAACAGCTAAAATTAATATTATGAAATTTCCATGACATTTTAGCAGCCCGAGCATGAAGGTTGTTCTATTTCTAAAATCCTCAGCATCTTATTTTTATAATCTTTCCCAAAAAGATCACTTTTCCCGTTGCATAAACAGGCAAAGCAAGATGGCAAAAAATTAATTACGCTAATGTCAAAGGTATTCTTCAATTAAAATAATTACTACTCTGAATTATTTAAATTGGCAACAGATATGGCATAAATGACAAAATTTCTGTGATTTTGTTGTTGTTGTTGTTGTTGTTAAAAATGGAAGCACACCAATTTCAGAAGCATGATTGCCAAGAAAAGTTCATAGCAAAGCCATAAAGAAACCAATGCCTGAAATTATTGCTTTCACAGCTTTTCATGTTCTCTCTCTTAACAACTTCTTATATTAAGGGGATTACTACTCAAAAAATTTACTTAAGGCTTTATCCACTAAGAATAGCTCAATGGAAGAAATACAACAAAAGCAGCAAGGAAGCCTCAGGCTGAACATTTGTACCAGATTCTTGGGGACTCATTGGCAATTTCTTTATTTTAGAGGGAAGATATGCTTATTTTTCTTACTCATAAATATCGCCTAGAATATTTTGGAAAATCGGCTATGAACACACTATCGTAACTAGTAAAGTAGACTTGTGGGGAAAATATCCCTTATTCCTAACTTTCAGGCTCACAGGGAGTAGGTCCCGCATCCTGCGTCATCCAGATGTGAGGGATTTGGGATATACCTGTACATCACAGCAGAACCCCGCGCAAGGAGCCCTGTGGGAATTCGGAGCAAGCTGCTGCATGCAGAAGATTCTGCAGCATAACACATAAATACTGCCAGCTCCTAAAGGCAGGGCAGGTGTGGTCAGCAGCAGCACACACAAACTACCTCTGACCTCTCGGCGTGGCAGATGAGCTCAAACACATCGCTCTGTGGCCTGCACGGGCTGCCTCCAGTTCTGGAGTCACCTCTGTGTCAGCTGCTTTGGGTTTTTCTACATACCTCTGACCTCTCGGCGTGGCAGATGAGCTCAAACACATCGCTCTGTGGCCTGCACGGGCTGCCTCCAGTTCTGGAGTCACCTCTGTGTCAGCTGCTTTGGGTTTTTCTACAACATTGTGTATGGACACACACAGCATCCGACTTGGATAGAGGAGCCTATATGCAAAATTATGATTAAAAAAATATATAATTCTTTTAATTTCTGTGTGTCCCAGTTTTCACCACTGGTTTTCTTCAGTAAGCTTTCTGAACACAAAGACACCACCCATCTTGCTGCTCAGTGCTAATGGCATTCTTATGACCAGAAAGATGATCCAGAAAATAAACCTTCCTTACTTTATGTCCTCAGGGGAGTTTATTTGGTAGGCTTTTCTGGAAGACCAGCAGGACAAACTTTATGTAAAATGTAGAGACAGTTACCACTTTCTTTTAAAACATAAATAAAAAAAAGCGTCCACCAGATTTTATGCAATAGTGCGATGAATTGGAAAAGGGACTCTAATCATTTCTTCTCACCTTCCTGGGGAGAGCCTTTCGCTGGGAGGCCCCCAGTTCCTGCAAGCCACACTTGGAGATCACCAATCCTAATACATTACTGGACTGACGTGAGCTGTCCTGCGATTGTGTCTGGTCTCTGGGAAATATTACTAAGCTGTGTTTGTTGTTCTCACACATTTGTGCAAAATAAGGTTTACGCTAAAGTGTTATAAATACTAATAAACTTACATGGGTGCTTAGAAAGTTTAACCTCCCTTCCCATCACAGAAAGAATGTTACTGAAAGCAGGTAAATGACCTGTTTACCCTCAGAGCAAGCGCTGAGCCTGTCATTACGTTTTGCCCTCCTGTCGCATAAAGGGTTTCTCCAGTCAGTTAGCTGCTGACCTCCAGCTGAGCCTACAGCGTCACGGAGGGGCACTGCAAAGGCACCTTTAAAAAGCAAAGCCTCACCCGTGGCAGGCAGGATGCAAGACAACTGGATCCCAGCACCAGAGGGGCATGGAAATTATTTTGGAAATTATTTTGGCTTAAGTGCCTACTAGCTACATGGGAAAGACAAATCACCTTGAAGCCTAACGAGATGTAGCTACCACATGTTTTATATGTTTCATTTCTCATACCTCTCTCCAGAATTAGTCACTGATTTATTTTATTTTTTTAAATCTTAACATTTTAGGTTAAGAACTAGAGCAAAGATGGATTTCAGGATGGCTGACAAAATTTAAGCAGCCATCTCCTCAGGATGTGGCACATTCTGTAGTGTATCTCGGCCTATTCTTACAGTCCCAAGCACCCCGAGTGTCTTCTCTAGCTTATAAGATTCAGTTTGCTTACAGGAAAAAACAGACTTCAGGTAGGAGATTAGTCCCCCTCTATCAATGTTAATGAGAACCTACTTAGCAGGCATCAGGGCAATAAGGAGATGGCATGAGATGCAAGGGAATTCCTTAGATTTATGACAATCCCATAACCCAGCAAGCACTAAAGAACTCCAGCGGAATTCCAGTTCTTCCTGCAGGATTCAAGATTTGTGTGGTGGGAAAAGAACACAGGGAGAGAAAGCGAAAACATTCCTAGCTTAGTGATTATGTATTCACTTGACAGAGAATACATAAGTTCCTGTTCCAAGGACTGTTTATGCATTTTAACCAACGACAGTTTCAATGAAAAATCCAAGTACGGAAACAAATTACATCTGATCACTTCTACAGAAATTTATCACTGATAGTCGTCATCAATCTTAGTCAACACACACTACACTGACACCATCTCCCTTCAAATTCTTTCCCAGGATTACTTGTTTGGCATGCAAGAACACAAACCATCAAGGATGCGGCAACGCGCAGAAAATTCCTGCTAAATCAGTTCAAACAGAGTAATTAACAGAATTAATCAATTTCAACTGAATGAGATCAAAGAAATCTCCCATCAGTTGGCTGTTTAGAATAACTCAAGGAAGATTAATTTCTCTCCGTGTTCTCTTGATCCCAATAGGTTGTTGATGATAGAAGAGTAGAAAGAAAGGTTTTTATCATCAATCACTTTCATTATTACTTGAATCCCCGCTGTGTACAAGGATCCACGCATTCCTCTGGTTTTAGACAAGAAAGCAACCTGTCAATAACTGCACAACTACCAGCCACTCAAAATGACCGCTTAGGGAAGAACACACGGGCAGTAAATGCTGTGTAAAATATTTAACAGAAAGCTACATATGCAAAACCCCACAACTTATATTTAAAGTGCCACGTCCAGCCATGTTTCTCTTAAAGGAAATAACGTTCAAGCCATATATAACAATCACTCACAGCAACGTACCCTCCAATATACTCTCGCACATTTTACAGGTATACATCAGATAGGTATGCAGCTGTATTATCTTCACACACTGCGTTTGTACACTAGCTATAAGCTCTAAATATTACTATATATTAGTATAGCATAAGCACTTTATAATGAAATAAATAACAGTAGTTTAATGGACTTGTTTATACACTCCTATAACACACCAAAGATAGAGCTATCACTCAGCTGAACCGATCCCTGGTGTTGAAACCTGTGACTTTGTGACCTGCATCGTGGGAGTCCCTATCTTACAAGGGTGCTCTAAGTCCCCTTACTACAGACATACTGACAAGATGTGGCAGTGGTAAAGTCTATGTTCCTTAGACTCACATTCATTTAATGCTACAGAATGCATGATGTCAAGCTGGAGGCTGGAGGGTCATCAGTTTGTGAAAGGAATCAGATGGTCTAGCTGCCTGCAATGCTGGAGGACAGGAGCAGGAGACCTGGTCTTTCTTCCAGTCCTGATTTACATCTCTTCAGTTACTGTCTATTGATGAGATCTCACTGTCTTAGACTACACCACTGTGTCCAGTCCTGATTTACATCTCTTCAGTTACTGCCTATTGATGAGATCTCACCGTCTTAGACTACACCACTGTAAATAGAAGACACCACTGTGAATAAAGCCAGCCAAGCTTTGGTCATTATCTCTTGTGATTTTATGAGCTTTTATGAGCTTTTATGAGCTTTGGGTTTAGTCCACGCGGCGATTTAAGAGTCACCATGCTTTGCACTGAGGCACCTGGCTTTTGATAAATGCACCAGATGCAGACCAAAGTTAGAGTCTGAGTTCTCTGTATAACATATGGGTAAAGTTAGTCACCCACGACAGGAAATCACAGCGGTCTTCCAGGCACTGCTATCAACTAGCCACTGGGTAACACTACAGAAAAAGAAGTGTGCTAAACCCTCTCCAGCTTTGGGATTTAAGTCTCTCAAGGGAGGATCTGTCCCCACTTCAGATTCCAGATGTTGTTGTGGTGAGCTTTTTAAAATAGTTGACAAGGATGGAGTAAAAAGTGGGAAGGGGAGAGAACAAAGAGCTAATAGGCACCACTCAGTGCAACTCAGTAGCTGAAGCATCCACCCAGGAGACAGGAGAGGAGGTTGGGTCTCACATCTCCTACCTCCCTGTGAATGCTTTAACCAGGAAACCATTGGGTGGAGTGTTCTTAATCCCCAAATACTTAGCTGCTTATGATTTTGGCAATAAAGCATTTACTACTGGCACCCATGTCCTAACAGGCCAAAACGGAACACTTCTATTCCATTTTTATGCATACCTTATTCAGGCAAATTCCCATCAACTTCAAAGGAAACCTAGAGACGTTCAGTTCTTTCATTACCTATGGCTGTGTCTTTGCGTTCCCATGCATGACTTGGCACGCTCCAGGGTCCTGCTCCACAGAGCGTTCAGACCAACGCCTGGCTATAACATGCCATAGCTTATGTCCAGGCTCTAGGCTTGAGCTTTCCTTGCCATGGGAACCAGGTCTAAGAGGTGCAGGGACAAGGGATCAGCATATGCCTGGGTCTTGCCCAGTGGCATTCAGCCTGCATCTGCTTCTGCGACCAGAGAAATGGGAAGGACTCCCATGTACCAATGACACAGAAGCAGCCCACCTAAAGAAGTTTCCATGGGCGGTCAGCAGAGCACGGCTCTCAGAAATTACTAACTGCAGGAGAGCACAAAAGGCAAACACTAAAAAAAGGGTACCTGGAAAAAAAATGTGCACAAACTAATTTTGGATAAAGCGGAACTGTAATAGAAACCTGCTTACCCATCATATTCAAAATCAGTGCATGAACTAAGCCAAACCACAGTCACCCCTTAACTTAGAGTGTATTATGGAAGTGAGGTTGTCACTGCACAACCTGGGCTTTTTCACTTGTATTCAGATTGAGTCAAGGTTTCATGTCAACTTGAGTATCAATATCCAATTTACGAGCAACAACAATTCGAGTCATGTTCAAGGGGGCATTTCAAGCATCTGAAACAGCTCTCTACCTGAGCAATTGCGCAGACAATCTCCTTCACTGTGCAGAATACTCATACTTAATTTCCTTTTCAGCTTGCCACAGATAATTTTGTTTCTGGCCCAAGTAGTAGCTCTATCGAAGGCCAGACATTGCTTAGCTCCCCGTTTTTCCCTTCAAGTGTAAACTTGCACATTACTTCTTACACGTGAGAATTGAACAGTTGAAGTTCTTTTTTACATCTTCAATCCATTTTGCTTAATAAGCCTTGTTTGTCAGCCCAATCTACCTCTTTTCTTTCTCAAATTTGCATGCTCATCGAAGAGTGTTCTGCAGCCTGGCAAACTAACACAGCTGCCTCTAAATGCAAGTCAGAATCTCATATGATGTTTCTCTCGGTTTTGATCTCTCTACTGCAATTTGAACAGTGAAAAAAAGCATGTTTTTTCTTTACAAATATTAAAAAAAATTCTCTTTTGAGTATTCCACATGCAATTAATCCTCTCAGAATTTCATTCTTTCAAAAAGTGTGACTGTCTCAAATGTTTTAGCATAAATTGGTAATTTGACTACTTTTCTTTAACTGTAGGTTATTAAATAATACCCACTGCCTCTGGCCTAAGTTACCGGAAAAAAAGAGTAGCTAGCTTTTGCCCACCTTTCTGCTTAGAAACTTTTCTTTTTGAAGAGACAAAATTCTCCTTTAATCCCTCTGCCTGATGCATTTCTTGAGAACCCCAGATGCAACAGCTGTAGTCCTTAGCTGCTCTTCCACATCTTTCATCCCTCACGTTTTCTTCTACCTCCCTGACGCTGAATGCATGTTTCTTTTTCTGTCTCTTCCTCAGATACCACAGAGTGCTCTTGGTGGCAATTAGTGCATGTGGCCAGGTTGGACCTTGTAACCGTGATGCCTCTTTCCGGTTGTAACAGGTAAATTGACAAATATACATCAGGTATATGTAACACTGGAGCTTGGAAGGGAAGGAATGCTTCTCGTTCCTCTTGCTGTTGAACTGTTCTGGTTCAAAGTAATACATTACACAGGGACTGTTACACTTCTGCCTAAGACTATTAGGGTCCAACTACCCTTAAACCCTTGCTTCAACCTGAGTCTAAACAAGCTTTGTGGCCATAGGAAAGCGATTCTTATGAGCAGTGGGTCTCCTATAAGTGAATGGGGAGAGTTAGCACTTTCTGAAAAGAAACCAAAGCGGCCGGCCCCTGAGCAGAAAGCCACCAAACATCACACATTTGGGGTACTGATCCTTCTGGACCCACCTACAAACAAGCACTACTCATGTGGGCCAGTGCGTTCTGGTTCCTGATCCTTTTTATCCTTATCACTTTTTATCACTTGAATGCAAAGAAGTGACATGCAGTAAGCTGGGTCCTTCCAGTCTGTTTTAACCAAATTTATCAGCAGTCCTGTGAAATCTGCCATTTTGTTTATACTGATTTTTTTTTTTTTTGCTAATATCACCAATACAAAGCAGGTGGTTTTGGCCAGCAAGTGCTATCAGAGTGCTGCTTGCCAACGTTGGGAGAAGTGCACTTAGTTCTAGTCATTTGTGCTTCACAAAAATTAACCCAAAGAGGAGTACAAAAAACTTCTAGATGCATTGTGTCAGAGGAAACTGGAAGAGCTCAGCTCACTTACTCTGGAAAAATGAAGGCTGAGAAGACATCTGATAGCTGTGTGTAGATCAATCAAAGAGACTTTTGTGAGCTAATGGGCCACGTTGGCACAAAACCCAAAACCATTCTGTGGATAAATTTTGGCTGGAAATCACAAAAAGCATGAGAACAGCCAGCTTTAGGAACAAATTCTCAATAGGGAGGATGAGAACAAAAACCCAACATGGTAAAATAGAGGCTAGTCGATTTATAAGAAAATTTTATCTGACATGCTGCCTGCAAAAACAGGAGACCGGTCTCGGAGGAGAGGTGGTCAATCTTCCTGACCCCATAAGCCACATTCTCCAGTCTTCACAGAACCACATAGACTTCAAAGAGCTGTGGGGAGAGTGAATAGCTCAGCAAGTCCCAGATCTTTTACTGTTCCCTTGTGGATTTGGGCTGGATGGCCTCTGTATCCCAGGCAAAGCCATGCCCGTTGGCTCATGTGCCCCAGCAGTCTCCAAACCGCTGCAGCCCACTACCACATGAGCGCTGTAACCCCAGCATGGAGTTCACTTGGCGTGCAGCTCAAAAAACACGAGACCTTCATCCCAAACCCTTTCAGTCACACACACTGAGATGGAACATTCTCCCAGCCCACAGCTCTCAGGTACCAGGCTGTCCTTTCTCCAGACTAAGGAGAAGAAAAATCATCTGGAAGAATGTCTTTTGGAATAAGATATTTTTTCCCCCAAGAACTTGTTCTCTGATCTCATATATTTTTAGCAACAGTAGCACTAAGAACCACAGTGAAAATCAAACATTTTAATGCTAAGTTATCATCATCAGGGTGAAACGCTGTACTGATAACTTGAGAAGATTTAAGAGGCGATAATGGTGTCCTGGACCACATGTTCTACCAAAGCCAAAACACTCTCAGCAAGTAAGTGTCAAAGCCAAGGATATGTGCCATTTATTAATAGAAGATGAAGCTATTGCTGAGTTAAGAAGTAGCCTCAAGTTACTAATATAATTAAAAATTGTGATTAAATATTAAGACGAATTAAAAAATTTAAATTGTGAGCTGTCAAAGTGCCAAGTAAATAATTTAAAGACATTTAAAAAGCAGTGGGAACACCCTTTTTCTGCTTTTTCCACTTCTTCATATTGCTAACCTTTTTTTACCCTTTCTAAGATAATCCTCACACTTTTCTGATATTTGCATAGGTTAACAAGGTTACTTTCCTCTACCATATACTTCTGTTTACAATATGTGTTTGGAACTTGCAGAAAAGGCTGTGTTTGTCCATGTGAAATAGAAAAAAATGTCATAGTGAATAGGACGACCCTTTCTGGGGCAGTCACGGGGAACAAAATGTGTAGGACAGTGAAGCAGAAGATGGGCCTGGGCTGACTGTGGTTGTTCGGTTATCTAAATGTTTAGTTTTCAGGATTTTTCCATCTCCGTCTTCTCTGCTGTTGTGTTATTCTTCCTACTTTGCGTAAATAAAAAACATTCTTTGTTTCTTCTAAGGCTTGTCAGAGGCTGATACAACTTACTCGCTGCTGAGGAGGATCTAAGAAGCCAGGCAATTGCTGAAGCTAAACTAAGGCAGCAGCGTACGCGCTGGCTGCACAGGTAGTCGGAAGCTGGATCTTCCCACACATGGGAATGCCCTCTTCCACATGCTCTGAGAAAAAAAAACTTTCACAGTTTTTAAAACTTTTTAAAGTTGACAATTTTTGTTTCTGTTAAGATCTAAGACCCTCACACATCCCGCAAAAGCAACTAAATTGTCGCTGAGAACTCTCACCTGGAATATGGAAGAGTCAAGAGACAGTTTAATCTGCTTGATCCAACACCTTAACAAGCCTGGCAGCGTCCAGTAGTTACACTGCTGTGTCCACGGTGGAGCTGAATGCAGGTTCCCATGGGACGTTTCAGTTAGACAGGTGCTTTCTTGTGAGTGAAAGTTTTTTTCTTGAAGAACTGGCTTCTGACATCAAAGACATTTTACCACACCTCAGAAAAATCTCTCTCCATCTCCAGTCCATGGAAGCAAAGAATAGCAGCCCAGCCATGTCCCCGCTATGGCAGATGTGCGCTCCTGCTGCCTAGTCCTGTCTGCCGCCAACCTGGGTGAAGGCATCAGTCTTTCATGAGTGTCATACATCCCTATTCCTATATGCTAACTCTGCAGTGATGCAAAGAGACACCCATAGCTCGAGAACAGGGTATGAGTACGTGCCTGCACAAAAGCTGTGCATGGCTAAGGCACTGTGCAGTGTTCAATAAACTTAGTGAAAGCAAAGCTCCCACCCCGTCATTTTTCCCAGTGATTATGGAAACAGAGCTCTGATGCACACTTTAATGTTCGTTTAAAATGGAAAGTGCACAGTTCCTAACAGATCAGTGAATACACTTTGGAGAAGCCAACACAGACGTTCCCAGACAAATGCCTGCCTAGTTGAAGAACTTTGAAAGGATAGTTTGGAGTTTACTTGAGAATACAGTAGACTTTCCCCTGTTCTTAAGTCTGAGGGCTGCCAACCTGTGCCAGGAATGACCCTCTGCTTAAGAGCTGATGATTTCTTGTCTAGAGACCTGTCGTACAGGCTGCCTTACAGCACGCTCTCAAGTCACACAGCTGGAGGCATCCACAGTTCTGCCTGTTACAGTCCTGTCTTCCCATTGCTTTAAATACAGTAGAGTTTTGCAAAGAAGCTATTCTTCATCCACAGCTAAAACCAGGATTTCTGCAGGTTAGGGGATTTTTTTGTTGTGGTTTACTAGAAATCCCAAATACTTTTGCAAAGCCTGTTGGTACGTGTGCTTCCTGGATATAGCTGCATCTTTCTTTCCTGTCATTGCATCTCTGTTGAGGGACATCTTCAGTTTGAGCTTTTAAGCCCCCCTACTCCATGGCTTTGTACCTGTGTTAAGCACGTTTGCGTTGTGAAGATGTTCTCTTCCTTGCACAAGTGCTCAGTTCTCTATGGAAGCAATAGCACCTGAAAACTTCTATACAGAATTCCATTCCTCACCTGTGTGCCTTCTTTTTACCACATAGTAGCAGTCTGAGATTTTATTTATGCTAAAATAGTTTTTTTCCTTATATTCATAAAGGATGTACTTTTCAGATGCAATTTTTATATCTAGTATATTTTTTAAGAATACCAGAAGTATACCATTGCTACCAATTCCTTGGTCATTAAATTATTTTTTTCTTACCCTTGGCAAAAAGGTAGAGGTTATATATCAGATTCTTTCAGATTTTTCAATAGCAGATTACATTTAAGCAGCAAGAGAACCAAGGCTCTTGCAGCAGCTCTAAGTAGCCAAAGAAAAGATTCACAGAGCTCTTGCTATACAGACAAATGTCAACGCTGTTCCTGTGCCAGCACCCAGGCAACGACGAAGAAAAACAGTCTAGTTAAGTACCCGCAGTGAAACATTGGTTTCACCGAGTTTTGTTATTGATTTCAATGGGGGTTTACACTTCATTTTACTTTTGTTTCATACACTTTGGGAAAGGCAAGAATTCCATCCCAAGAGCACAAATAGTGTTACTTTCTCCTTTGGTTCACAGGCTAAGAGCTGCACATTTTTCAGAACCACCACGGATCCACCATAAAGCCGTGGCTGTCCCATTAGGTGGTAATCGTCACAGTCTCAAAAAGGACTCAGCTCCCAGCAGCACCCACAAAGAACAGGGGCAGCTGTAGCGTGCAGCATCTCCTGAGTGTCTTGCCTCTCTGTGATTGCTGACGGTATGAAGCCCGTATTCTGAAATACCGACTTCAGGAGGCTGAGCTATGTTGACAGAGCTCTGCAGTGAAGCATTTCTCTGCCATTTTCTTGCAACTGGTCTGTTCATAGGAAATTGGATTCCAGAGGTCATCAAATCCAAGCAGCGGTGACTCATACACTAATAGGATTTTACTTCCAGTCTCCTACAGTTTATTCTTTACATGGGTTTTCCAAATTAAAGCAAAAGTGTGATGATGCCTATCAGTTTTCATCATGTTATTTCTGCATATACATCAGCAATAGGGGCTACATGTCTTTCCATTTCAGTCCCGGACTCAATTATTTCTGCAGATCTGTTTTTTATATGGTTCTTGACCAATGGTTTTCAAAATTCCTTAAAATAATTACAGTAACATTTGAAAGTTGTTGATGTCTCATCTGAAGCACCACCACGTTCTAAAAAACCTTTAGAAACCTTTTCCTATATAAATTGGTAGTGGATTTCAGTATTTTATTTGGTTCTTTGCAATAGCCAAGATGCTGCTGGAGGCAGCACACCTTTTTAAAAAGTATATAATACAAGTTCACTGTACAAAATGTACAAGTATGTTTTCAAAATGTTTCACTCAGCCCCAATGTTTGATTTCTGCTTGCCTGGCCTTCTTTGGAAGCCAGCGCTTACTTATGTGAGAGCTCGGACTACACACACCAGGTTCAGCCAGCAACATGTGCGCTTTATAGATGGACCCTGCTGATCTGCTTCCCTTTCTACACAGGATTTGGACAGAAGCAGTTTGGACAGCACTGGTACGGACCCTGGTGATCTGCTTCCCTTTCTACACAGGATTTGGACAGAAGCAGTTTGGACAGCACTGGTACGGACCCTGGTGATCTGCTTCCCTTTCTACACAGGATTTGGACAGAAGCAGTTTGGACAGCACTGGTACGGACCCTGGTGATCTGCTTCCCTTTCTACACAGGATTTGGACAGAAGCAGTTTGGACAGCACTGGTACTGTAACAGTCAAATACAGTCTCTTACTTAATGTGTGTACAAGGCCCTGCTTTCCCCATGTGAGAGGAACACTGGGGCTGAAGGCACGGCTCTTCTGCTATATATGTGGGTTAGCATGTATGGCCAGAAGCTGCCACGGCCCCATTGACTTACACCATAAGAGCACTCCAAAAAGGGGATGAAGATTTTCAGAACTATTTAGGCTGTACAACCTCAAGCCATGTGTTTATAGATGGGGATATGATCTGAGCTCCTGTCTTCCATAATGCAAAGACCACCTGCACATCCTCTGATATGGCCTCTGTGTCCCTCCCACCACTTCTGGTACGGTGGGTAGCTCTGAAGCTATCCTCGTCAACCAAGGAATGGGGCAGGATGAGACTGAAGGGATCCTGCAGCAGCTGCAGAAGAGCCCTTTGGAGGTAAAGTTACAAGTCTGAGAAAACAGAGCGTGGTGTCAGCACTTTCTTTAGCATTATACTAACTTGCCTGTGTGTACATATGTGCACACAATACACTAAGTTGTTTTGTGAGCAAATATAAAGCAAATGGTAGGTGGGAAAATTGAAAGATCTATTTGAGGCAACAATGGCAATATTAGCAAGAAAAAATCACTATGTAGGCATGTCTCCCACTGAGGAGTTTTTGTTTTGTACAGTAGTTTCCACAAAGAGTGGGAAAAAATAAAAGAGGTATTAGATGCAGCAGAGGAAATCCAAACAAATTCCCTTATCTCAACCAAGCAAGAGCGCAGCACACATCTAAAGGCAAGTCAATGGGAATTTTGCTTTATTCATCAGTGCTACAGTCCCAGGAACCCTTAATGATAATGTTCTTTATTTTATAAATTATACTTCAGTCCATGAGATGTTTATCTCTGGTCATATAATGTGGTTTCCATTTAAATTTAAGTTACGTGGCTTTACCAGTTAAGAGATTTGACCTTTCGCTTGCCTTTCCCTATTACCTACCAACAGATTTTTAGGCAGTGATACATTTCTGGCTTGGAACATGATGAAAATGAAAACAGAACAACAAACCAGCAGGCATTTCCCAGTGGCATGAAGGATAACAGAACTGGTGATTCTGTGATTACTGTGCAACTCGATGAGTTTTCAAATGAACAGTTCAGCATCTACCACCCCATCATTCAAGTGAGTGTGAAGAAAGATTTTTTTTCTGGTATTAACAAATGCTCAGTTTATAATATGATGCAGCTCATATTGCTCCAAATCTTTGAGGGATAGAACAAGTCAAAATCACTTTTCTCCTAAATAATCTACGCATAACATTTTTAGTACAAACATATGAAATGAAAACAATTTTTTCAGCTTTGGTGCATGGATTGGTCCACACAAAACCCACATATTTTGGTTTAGAACATGGTGTTTCTTGTATTTGTCAATCAATTCTGAACAGATTGCTATGCCTATCCCACTGATTTTATATATGGAGACATATATTTATCAGGTAGCAGGAAAAAGTGAGGCGATAAGCTCCCTTAAGTTGCTTTCTAGCTTGCGTCCAATATATAGCTCCAGAAGAATAGCTCCTAAAACTACTAATTCGTTTTGTGGAAAAAATGTTATTATTCTCTGGGCTTTTCTTCCCACCACATATCATCAGTAAAAAGCATTATATTATAAACTTCATCCTGATCCCAAAGCAAATAAAGCAGTTCCCTAATCAAGTTTATGTATTTTGAATCAGTTGATTTTGCCATCAAGCTTTTAAATAAGTGATTATTCTAACTTGTAAAGAGTCTAAGTATAATTAAAAAAAAATCCAGTTCAAAGGAAATATTAGGATGTATTTTGGGCTTTTAAATTGTTTATATGCAGATTCAAAATTAAAAAGAAGCGACTGCTTTTTTGTTACATGTAAATAGCAACAGGCATTCTTCATCCAACATGGGTCAAGTTAATATTTATGTAACTAATATAGGATGTACTGGTCTCCCTGAACATCCCTTGAAGTAAGACACTGTAGACAATACTAGCAGCCCTTAATTTGACCCCCAAATCTATCCATTACTATCCACATTTTCCAGGAATCACAATCCTTTTGTCTATTGATTCCAAGAACAAATACCTTGTAGTAATGGAAACATTTCATTCTGCATGACAGTTAATTTTCAACATATTTCAGATACTTTTCTTCATTCAGAGAAAGAGTGATGTTTGTGGATCTACGAAAGTAATTAATTATTTAAATTATTAAATAATTTGTTTAAAAGCAAAACAGTATCTTTAAAATTTTAACCAAAACAGGCAGAGCACATGGACCAGTGCCATGTGCAGGCACCTCTCCTGTTCAGTCCTTCCCTCACTGCAGTGTTACCAGTTTTAGCTTCGATTTCAGAAAAAGGAGGCGCTCTATTAACTACGCACCTTAGACAGGGGGGAAATGCCTTCCTTTTAACTTAGGCATTAGTTAAAGCATTTCAGGTATTATGGAGCAAAGAAACTATGTTCCTTTTATTTTTAAAAACATTCTGATTCTAGTTTTTTTAACTAGCATTTTGTAAAATTTCTTGCTTCAAGCTCATGACTTGGCAATTTCATGTTTCTGCTGTTTCATGCGGTTCATGCATCCTGACTTTTGTTTATAATTTGATATTTTTCCGAAATAAATGTAGTAGTTAGAATGGATTTCTGCTTAAAATATTATGGACTGGCAAAGGAATTTTGCTTTTATGCCTCTATAGACCTGAGCATGCAGATTCCATCAGAATATTTGTAAAGCATATTTTAGAGAGCAATTTTAAAAAGCTTCCTCAGTGTTTCATAACATAGGACACATGAGTCTTTTTTAAAAAATAAAATAAAAAAATATCGATTACTTAGTTAATTGTCCCTGCAATGGAATGGATTTATTTTAATATAAAGTATTCCTTTTGGAGGGCTGATTTACTAAAGTTTAAGAAAGAAAAATCCTTGCTGTTAATGCTGCTCTGTAAATTATTGGCCTTTCAGCCAAAGGATTAAAGTAACGATCCAGAACTCGATCCGTCCCAAGTGCCTGTTATTTTACTGAAGTGGGGTTGCTTCGGTCTAAGCACAGAGAGGACTTCAATTCTTGGAAGCGTTCAGGGATGGAAAGCGGCAGAGCCATACTGAGGTAGGTCAGTTTGATCTGTTTGACCGAGGGGAGAGTTAAAAAGCTGACGGCAGAGAGCTCTACTGCCTGGCACCCTCTTTCTGACAACGGGGTCTCTCTTGCCTGGATTTGCACATGGTTCTTCTCTCTTCTTGCCCAGTCCATACAGGCTGGGCACTAAATGTCACAGCCTTGTCACTGCCGGCTCTCAGCCGCTCACCCTCCCTTGGTCCCACCGCTAAAGGCCTTGCTTTGACACTGCATCCTGCAGAGCAGCATCCTGCATCCTGCATCCTGCAGAGCAGCCTTTCACTTGTGACAGTTACTTTACAGAGGACATAGCATCTACTTAACCCACTAAGTGCTAGTCACAGTAACTCAAAGAATAAACAGTGACCCAAGAAAGCTCATCCTCATCTCCTTCCAACCTCTAGGAACAGAAGCTGAGCACCGAAGACGGGCTGATGTTCTGCAGCTTTTGTAGCGGATTTTGATGTAGAATAGTGTTATCACAGCAATGCTTCAGGAGGCCGAAACTCAAAGCCGTAGCTATTTTTACTCAGTGCTTATCCAGAAAAATCACACTGGACTCTTTTGCCCAAGAGTTTTGAATTGTTTGTACCGACAAGAACCCGAACCTGTCGAAACTTACGGGGCAGCAATGCTTCAGGAGGCCGAAACTCAAAGCCGTAGCTATTTTTACTCAGTGCTTATCCAGAAAAATCACACTGGACTCTTTTGCCCAAGAGTTTTGAATTGTTTGTACCGACAAGAACCCGAACCTGTCGGAACTTATGGGGTTGGTTAGTCAAAGTGTGCAGACAGAACAACTGTGAAAGGAATTTTTAGATCCTCCCCTAAACTCCTGGGGATGTGAAAGAAGAGGTAGAAAAAAGAAACCAGCAGACTTGTGCTAGACTGGTGTGGAATGCTGGGCTACAGTATACTTCATGTCCCTGCTAACCCGCGTTTTATCTTTACAGGAAAGACTGCATGAATAAAATCATCCCTCTCGCAGCCCCCTTTGACCTCCCTTTAGGAAGATATGCTCTCTTTGAATAACACAAAAAACATATATGGACAACTCTACACATTTACTGCAATGTTTCATGCAGTAAGTATTGTCCCAAAATACAAAATTGCTAAAAAGTGGTCATGAGTATCTTAAATCATCCATTTTTTTCTTCTCCACCAGTCAAAAGTTAAGAAATAAACAAAACAGCAGAAGGAGGCCAAAAAGGTATTTGTCTTCACGTTATTTTGTGGTTTACCGCATCATACTGAAGAACTCAGCATTATACCATTTTGAATGTTGTATGAATTTGCCTGCCAGCATGGAGCGGTTCTTTTCTCTTCCAGAAATGGATGTAGGAAGTAAGTCCTCTCTTTTAATTACATGTTATTTAAGAAGGGAAGTTGTTACACGTACAAAAATATTAAACTACCATCTATTTTATCTATGTTAATCAATCACATTAAAATAAAAGTATGAAACATCTACTCAATCTCAGCATGATGCCTCTCAACTTCTCAAACACACTTTGTCTCACACTACTGCTTATCTTTTTGATTTTATACTTTAAAGGTATTAGGAAATAATTTCCATCTACTTTTTTGCTCTGTCTTTTTCAAACCCTGCCTCATTTTCTTCTCCCAGACAATCTTCAGCTTTCATCTGTTTGTGCACTTGTTATATTCCAAATTTAAAGCCTTGACCACAGTAGAATCTCACAGAGGGCCAGAAGAAACACAAAGCACCCATACTGTGTGTACATAAATTTAAATGATCTCTGCAAACTAAGTCCTTAGTGGGCTGACAAATGCCTGGCTACATTTACTGATGTAGCTGCTTAACTATTCTAGAAAAGTAGAAAGTTTGAAGACCAATGGAATAACGGAACAGAGGCTACAAGAATAAAACATCTTCAGTTTGGCTGGAGCATGATCTAGTATGTACCAAAAATATTTGCAGGGTGAATAGTTAGGTCAGCAATGAGTGCCAGATCTGGGACATCCTTCTACCTTTTCTCCTCTGCTTTCAAGCATAATACCTATTTCTAAGGCACTTCGAAATACCAGAAATATTTCCTCTTTTCCATTCTCTTAAACTTTCAGCTCATCTTCTCCAGTATCCTCAGTTAAACAAGATGAGGTGATGTTTGTGGTATTGGGAAAAATCATTGGTGTTTATGATTTTTCCTTATTTCTGCTCCTAGTTCACCTTTCTTATTTTAGATTATGGCTTTTCTGGCAACAGCTATCTTGCAAATACTGAAACAACCCTAAAGATTTATATATTAAATGTCTATTAGACACCACCTTCAAAGCAAATCGCCTCTGAGCTTGTTGACTTGTTTGCATTATATTTTGTGTTTTGTATGAAAAGAGTCCTGTGCTACAGCCCACAGCTAAAATTTACCTCCACCTTCCTCTTATGTGTGGTGCACCCACCCTCTTTTGAGGTGTACTCTAATGCACCCTCAGATTTAATGCCACAGACAGATACAGAAAAGGATCGAGTCCTACTAATCCAAACCCCTATATGAAACTTCAAAAGGGACAGAGTCGCTACATCCTCCCCATTTCTTTTGAAAAGCACTTTCTGTTTTTAAATATTAAGTTGGTGTAATTTCAACCAATAGACAGCAAATAACTGAAGTTACATTCACCGTTTGATGAAATGCAGATTGCGTAATACAGCACGATGGCTCTGTTCCGTTACGCTCCATTACTAAGCTGAAAATCACTGACACTGCATTTTCCTCTTTAGTATTCTATCGTTTTAAAGTCTGACTGTACTGTAGGTTACTCTATGTAGTAAATGATCTAAAAACATTTTCTGCCTGGCACCCTACTAACAGCAAGCAACACCTTCCTTCCTTGCTAGGTGGTCCTGGGGCCTCGCTTAAATCCTAGTTAGGTAATTCCATTCTGGCTGCCTGAGGACTCCTTTGGAATTTGCAAATTTATTCATTGGTCAAGAGTTTGTAGTGGTGCTGCAGGCTATGGAACAGCTGCTTTTGGGTGCTACAGCACTCCTGGTACCTCACTATAACTTCCCTCCTTTTTTTTTTCCACACTCTTTAGAATTGTGGGATAAAATGTGATAGAAAATAACTTGGTGGTGGTGATGTTTGTTTTCAGCATTTAGAAAAAAATGCTTGAGTTCATCAGCTCCCTAAATATTCCAAACTACTCATTCTTCAGCTGTAATGCTAATGGTTGACAGGTTATCTAAAGCCTCTAGATTAATTCTAGAGAAAACTAATTCTAGAGAAAAGTATGTAATCAGTGATAACTCTGTGAGAGCAGAGAAGGAAACAAAGTAAAACAAGGAGAAATCACCATAGGCTGGGCTTTATAATTAATAATTCCAACCTCAACATCCACATCCATAGTACTCACCTTAAAGCAGTAAAAGAAGTATAAGATAAAGTATTCAATTAATTCAAGGAAAAGGGATCCTTCCATAAAAAGGGTTAATTATTTTGGAATGTATCTTTTCAGCAACATTACACATTTAAAAGAAAGAGAAATTGTAGTTCGCTTTCAGAAATGCTGAACAGTAGACCGCGATCTAAAGGAGACACAGAACTGCATCAAAGAATAAATTTCTGACATGGCACTGAAGGTTCTGTTATGGTGATAAAATGTTTATCCCCAATCCAACATAATTACTCAGGATTATGTTTACCCTTATTCTCAGTGAGGATTACAGACAACCCAGCAAAAGAAGAACATT
>NW_010404050.1:0-2482 GCF_000710305.1 Buceros rhinoceros silvestris | reverse complement strand
ACATTCCTTCTCACAAAAAGCACTCATTCATCACATTGGAAGGAAGAAAACATTGTCTAAACTGGTTTTTGGGGGTTTGTTTTGGGGTTTTATTTTGGGGGGGTTGGGCGTGAGAAGGAAAAAAAAAAGAAAATAATACACAAAAGCAAAGGAAATATTCTAAACCCAGAACAGCTCCTTTTGTGGTGGCTCCAAAGACTCATCTCTCAGAAACCTACAGCTCAAGTCTGACAGACACCTGCAAACAGATTTTCCTCTTTCATGCAATCTAAGCATTAATTTTTTCTTGCTCAGATTTTCCTCAGGGCCTGAGAAAACTTTCCAGTCCAAACGTACATACCGGCTGACAATTCCCAAACGAAAACACAAGGACCTCCAATATCTGACTGCAGTAGGGACTACGCTCACTAACGTGTTTAAATGAAAGCATGTTTTAAGTGTGTATCCTGGGGTAAAAGTCACTCTGTTCCACAGTTCCTTAATCATCAAGCTCCACATTAATCATCACATTGTTATATGTAAATAAATATTCACAGTATTTAAGTGATACTTGTGATCTGAGCAAAGTTATCTCCAACTTCCCAAAGAAGCGTTCTCAGTAGTAGCATCCTGGGTAACTGATGCTATTTGCCTAAATTATGCCATTCAGATATATCAAATCTTCAATACACTCACAAGTGTTGTGTCTAAACAGACATTACTACAAAATCAAAATTTTAAAAGGAAGGCCATTAACTAAAATAACACCTTTGTTTAGAATGGATGGTTATGTCCCTGCAGCATTTCTCTGACCTAATTATTAACCAATTGATTTTACATTCTAGTTCACCATCTCAAGTTCTGGAAACTGATTAAAAATTGCAAAGTTTAATTAAGTATTTGTCTAGAGTAGTGGTACTTACAGTAAAAATTATGTCTCGCTTGTGGGTTCCTCATTTGGTGATGTAATATTCAGAAGTCACCATGCTTTTGTTCTGAGGTACAGCATTTCCTTCACTGCTGTCTTTACGGAGTCTTCTGAACAAGTCATTTCGTCATAACGTAGTCTCGGCTGAAGCACAGGGATGTTTCCTCTCTGTATTTCCTGTCCAAAATACTCAATGTACACATAAAAGTAAACTAGTAAGTTACTAATTACGATACATGGCATTTATATCACGTTTTACACTTTTACAGTATTTTACAAAGCGCAGCTGATTGAACAGGGTAGAATCTTGAAACAAAATTACCCAGAGTCCCTTAAAGGATTGAATAATTGTATCTTAAAGGATTGAATAATTGTATCTCAAATGTTCCAGAAGCTTTCAAAAGACCATAGCTTCTTTACCATGAAGGAATAGATGAAAGTCATTAATTCTTCCTTTCTTAAGCATCACGCATGTGAAACATCTATCTGCAGCACGCAGTCTCGTTGCCACTGCAAGATCCCCAGCATGTTTTAGAGAGTCAGGTGTGCCTCACAGTATAAAATTTGTTCCATTGTTTAAAGGAGGAAGGCTTATATTGCTCATGTCTTTTTTTGATTTATGAGTTTCCTAAGTAGCAGTCACAAAAAAAGCCTTTTAAGCATCTTTTCTCAACTGTATCAATAGCTATTGATTAGGACAAAAGAGAAGGGAATAACATAATCTTTAGAGTTTGATTTTGTTTTCAGTAACTTTTTTTAGAAATTCAATTCTTCCTGTCTTCCCGCTACACTCTTCCTCCCCGCAGGCTGCAGTGTTATGATTATCCCAATTATAAATTTTGAAAAAGGACCCTCATTTATTTCACTCCCTACTTTCAGTTGCACAAAGATTTGCCAAGTTCGGTTGTCAGTACTTTGAGGCACACTGTTTGTTTTTTTATTAAATTCCTTAAAAAACTAATGTGGTACAGTTGTTCTCTGTTCTAGAAAATCACATTTCGTAGGAATCTTACACAGAAAAGCTGGTCTCTTAGACTTAATATTTGTGAAAATTTAATTGTCACAAGATAAAGTAGATAAAAAATTCTATTTTAATTAATGTGGTGATATGACAGTCATATAACCTCATTCTAAATTTCTGATGCATCTTTTTAAATATTTGAAGATATGGCAAGGGGTGAAGAGAATGAATTGAACTATCTCTCTCCCTTAAACATTCTGCAATCCGCTTGTAAACGTATGCATTCACAGACAAAGGAATGTTATCGTCGGTAAAAGACAGTCTGGCTTGACCCCTGGGACTTTAACTTGTAGCCAAACACTTGTGCTGGCTTGATTTCCAGCCCACTACTTACAATCCCCGTTCTTTTATAGCCAATAGATGAACTGCTCTAGACAAAAAGAAAACGATCTGAAAAAGCTGTTTCTGAAGGCTGCGTTACAGAGAACTCACTCCCACGCTGACTGAATTGAAAAGGAACTTTTTATTTTCACAGGTTGATGGTCTGGGCCCAGATTCTGGAAACCAACCCTTATGTGACAGCATTTACTCAATTATAGTGTTCATGGCCAGAT